>NW_028234405.1:11086057-11093557 GCF_977035675.1 Penaeus japonicus | reverse complement strand
CCTCCTCCTCCTCCTCCTCCTTCTTTAAATCTCCGCGATTTTCAAAGCTTATCATCATCATTCGTCCATCCTTCCGTTCGTCCGAGCGCCAAGGAAAACGACTGACGTACGGCGAGCGAAAGATGGGAGGGAGACCGAGAGAGAAAGAGCAGAGGAAGGCGCAGACGGGGACGTCCGGTAGCAGACTCGGAGGCGTGCCTTCTTTCCCGAAAAACAACAGTTCCGTCGGCCGCGTTTGAAAGGTCGCGGGAGGTCGCCCTGAATGGACGCCGAAGGGAGGAGCGGAGTACGAGGTGGTGGAAAATTCCCCTCCGTAGTGATGTCATTGATCAGGTGCTGCCGCCCCCCGACACACCTCCGCCGCAGCCAGTCAGAGAGCGGCCGAGCGCGCCGCCGACCAATCAAGGGGCACCCGAGTCCGCCGTCGTCCAATGGCGACGTCGCCCCCTGCCAATGTTGCACACACTTTGCAACTCTGGAGCAGTTATTTCGCATCCAGTCGTTGAGCTATTTCGGGAAAGGCATCAAACGACGCATTTGCTCGCCTCTTGTCACCATTATCACCCACCGCATCACTTAAGTGCAAGGAAATTCAGCGATCAAGGGAGACAACGAGTGCAAATAAGCCACCCTTTGTCAGAAGATAGTGTAAGAACAGACACCTACAGATATGGGCGGGAGGGAGAGGGAGAGAGAAGTGGAAAAAAAATGAGAAAAGAAGCACAAAGAGAGAAAAAACAATAAAAAATAACAAGTCAACATCGATCCAAAATTGAGAAGAAAAAAAAAACAATAAAAAAAAAAAAAACAAAGACGACGAAAACAGAAATCGAAGCGCCCACACCGAGCGATCCCCAGCCACGCACAACACGAGGAAACGAACACACACAAACACACGCACAAACTCACATATACACAATCACCCCGCCCCCTACACCTCGGACGAGCCCCCACAACAACCTCTAAAGACAAGGTGAACCATATACTAGTATCTACCCTGCCTGGTCTTTGCTTTACCTAATGAATACCTTCGGGCTGCATTCCGATACCCATTCCCTCCCTCCCTCCCTCCCTCTCTGCCTCCCCCCCTGCCTGGCTCCCAGTCTACCTACCCTCCCTCTCTCGCCCCCTCCCTTCCCCCAGTCCCCACCCCAAGCCTCTCTTCCTTAACGACAAGCTTACATTTACGGAATAAATTCTGGCTTAAGTTTGGATAGAGGGGGGGAGGGGGGGAAGGAAGGGGAGGGGAGGGGGAATTGCCGAGGGAGCAATGGGTCGGATTGGGTAGGATGGGGATGGGGATGGGGTGGGGGGACGTAAAGTTGGGGTTGGAGGGGGAGGGGGAGGGGAAGGAAGGCACAGACAAGTGTGTGGGAGTATGTGCGTAGGAGAGATATGAAGAGAGGGAGAGGGTTTCTTAAAGAAAGAGTAGAAAATGAAAAAAAAGAGAAGAAAGTTGAAAAAAGAAAAGAAAAAGAAACGAAAGAAAAATAAAAGAAGAAAAGGAGAAAAAGAAGGAAAATCAAAGAGAAGAGGGAATCTCTACGAGACTCCCTCTCCCCCCTCCCCCCGTCGCGCCGAGAGGAGGAGAGCCTTGTTGCTATACTCTGAGACCCAAGACCTTAAAATGAACCTCCCCGTCTGTACTGTGTCACACTCGCTCGTGTCTCTCCTGCTCTGTGCCATCTCCCTTTTCGCTTGCATGGTAGTAAGAAAGAAAGAAATGAGGAAGAAGAAACATAAATAGATAGATAGATGGATAAACAGAGAGAGTAGTGGTGGTGGCGCTAGCAATGTTAGAAGGGATAATGATGATGATAAAGACAAGAAAATAAAGGGGAAAAAAGTCTAAGAAGACAGATGGCGGCAAAAAAAAAAAAAAAAAAAGAAAAAAAAAAAAAAAAAAAAAACTCACAGTATCAAACATGCAAATATCATGAACTGCAAAAAAATGGATACTCGTTACAGTTAAACATATCAAGAACCGTTAGTAGGATTGGTTCCGAAGACGAGGAAAGAAAAAGAAATACATAAGCAGGCAGACACGCAGACAGACAGACAGACACACACACACACATACACATACACATACACACACAAACACACACACACACACACGATGACTTTTTAAAAAATATCATCTGCGTACAACGTTACTGCATATTACATAAGAAAAAACTTACGTAACCGCCTGAGACTGATGCAATAACAGAAGCCAATAACCAAATTAAGCCAAGCCACACACAGACAGACTCGACTTATAAGACAAGGAGTTACCTTGATACCCCCCCCCCCTTTGTCTGTGATAAGGCAATCGCACTGCAAGACGGCTGGATTTTTAACACGTGGCAACCAAGATTTAATATTATGAAAAGTGAAATGTGCAATTGATAAGTCCCTATTTTTCCTTGATTCTTTCTTTCTTTCTTTCTTTCTCAATCACTCTCGTTTGTTTCAAAGCTCTCGAACTGGGTGTGTTTGTCTGTCAGTCTCTCTTTAATAACCGATCTATTTTTGCTCGCACCTGACCTTGAATGACGTTTTAAAAGCAGTTGCATCCTCATCAGTTGCTATCGCTATCGCTTGACAAAAAAAACTAACAGGCAGACATAAGAAATGTCAAATAACCAATAATCTATATATAAATTAACAATATTTGCGAAGTAATTATAACCTAAGAGGGTTATCGATTCTTAATAAAACCAACATTTAAAAAAAAAAATCTAAATCAGTTTCTTGATTCAATATGTGGTTACACCCAGAAACAAGCAATTCATCATCCGGTTCAAAATGAGTGCAATCCGTCATTGAAGATCAAAACAGTCTCCTCCTCCCGTAGAATGAATGCAATACCCAGGATGAGTAGAACATTAAACAGCTCATCATTCAATCCGTCTTACAACCCATACACCAAACAGAGTGACAGAATCTTCACTGAGGTGGAAAAGGATTGGAGAAACTCTTGGATTCCGTTCAGATTTTATTTGAAGAAACTGGCTACTTAACTCGCCTCACCCGCGGGTTTTACATCCGCGGAACGAAAGCTGTCGGAAATGTAACTTCCGTCTCACTCGCACACCTTATTAAATACGCGAGCTCCACTGACCAAAAGCGTCCTGTGACTTCGCTTTTATTTTAAATCTACATCTTCTGTTCTAAATATACTTGATTCAAACGACCTGGTAACATCACTCGTTTAAATGTTTAATAAAACGTAACATACAAAAAAATACAAAAAAGAGAGACGAAACAACAACAATAACCCCTCGCCTATCAGATCATCCTTCTAGACCCAACCTTCGCGCAAGTAAACACCCAAGAGATCCCGCACCCGAGCAAAGAACGTTCTTGCAAGCAGAGGACCGCCCATCGCGCAAAACAAAAGCACAAGGTAAACAACTCAAGCATTCCACCCCGATCTCCCTCCACGTGTGAATCAACTATTGTGGCGTCCGTCCAACTCAATGTGGCAACCGATAAGATAAACGTGTGATACCAGCTGATGAAAAGAGTGAGGAGAGGGAGGAGGAGAGAAGGGAGAGAAAATGAGAGAGAGAGAGGGGAGAGAGGGGAGAGGGGAGAAAGAAAGAGAGAGAGAGAGAGAAAGGGAGAGAGAGAGAGAGAGAGGGAGAGAGAGAGAGAGAGAGAGAGAGAGAGAGAGAGAAAGGAGAGAGAGAGAGAGAGAGAGAGAGAGGGAGAGAGAGAGAGAGAGAGAGAGAGAGAGAGAGAGAGAGAGAGAGAGAGAGAGAGAGAGAGAGAGAAAGAGAGAGAGAGAGAGAAAGAGAGAGAAAAAAGAGAAAGAGAAAAAAAGAGAAAGAGAAAAAAAGAAAGAGAGAAAAAAAGAGAGAGAGAGAAAAAAAGAGAAAGAGAGAAAAAAAGAGAGAGAAAGAGAAAGAAAAAGAGAGAGAGAAGAGAGATAAGCAAGTGTCTAAGTATCAATACCTAACTGCGCAGAAAGGAGCAGGGCCTCAGCACACAAACACAAACACACAGACATGCACATACCCGTACAATCAGGACGACAGGTGGGCAAAAGTCTTACAGTCTAATGCCACTGAACCATCACTCTAATCTTAACAGTCTGCCGATTACGCAGGTTAGGAAAATAACCTTTAATGACGTCAGAGGAATCTTCAAAAGACTTAAGTGTGATAAATATTTTGGAAAATGAGTATCTTGTCTCCTTCCCGCACGCGAGTTGAACATTTACATTACTTCTTCTTCGTCTTCTTCTTCTCTCTTCTAGGGCTTTCCAAAAAGGAAAAAGAGAAACATTCAAGTAGCTAAAATTCTAATTTTAATCGGAAATGTGCTTCAGGACGAATTATATTAATCTAAAACAAGAGATGAGGGAGTATCGCAAAAAAAAACATATATATATATATATATATATATATATATATATATATATATATATATATATATATATATGTGTGTGTGTGTATATATATATATAATCACAAAATCAAAACATACCAAATTCAATTAACCAGGTAATAAACAAGAATCGCACTTCAATTATCAAACACAAATATATAACAAAATACAAAGAGGAAACCATAACTTACCCCCCCCCACACACACACACACCCAAGGATGTATGTAAACGTTTCGAGCCCGAGTCGTGAAACGTTTGTAAAAGTCCCGAGTTTTCGTTGCGCGCTCATTGGCCAAGCAAGCAACAACTGTTTACTGCCTGTGTATTTGCCTCAGGAAGCGTGGCGAGAGTAAATTACGTTTCGCTGTAATGTTCGTTATCATCATTGTTATCGTTGGTATTTTCCCCCCTTTCTGTCTCATCCTCACACACACTCTCATCCTCCTCCTTCTTTCTAAATTCTTCATTGTAAAAAAAAATGTAGAAAAAAGGAATGAAAGCTATTGAATACCTTCACAATGTAACTAGAAGTAGAGTCCTGCATATCCTTTCTGCAAAATAAAACCTACATCATCGCTACCACATCCCTACAACAACCCTAATCCTCACCCAAAAACAACTTTAACGCCTAATCCACCTCAACCAACCACTCACCTTTATATCTCCCTTCCATGTAAACTCGCACACACTGTTGTATTCGACCGCAAAATCGTGTTGAAGTGATCTTTCCAATTTGCATTTTATTGACATGTTTCTGGAATCTCTCAGACAACACCTTCCGTTCCGTTCCGGTCTTGATCAAACAAAATCTTGCACCATCTTCTCGTCCCTGTCTTTCAAATTCCGGAAAATCAGATGTATCATTTAGATCAGAACGCAAACTCTTAAATCGTCCTTCTAACTCTTAAATCGTCCTTCTAACTCTTAAATCGTCCTTCTAACTCTTAAATCGTCCTTCTAAATCTGTTACGTTGGCATATTCTGGAAACTCGAGACGCAAAGTCGTGTCTGACCGAGTACCCCCTGCAATGCAGAGAGAACAGGTTGTGCGAGTGGTGCCGGACCTGTCCTCCTGTCCTCGTATAACTGGGAATATTGTTGGTATGACAAAAATGGAGAGAGGGAGGTAAAAGAATGGAGGAAGGAAGGAAAGATGGTAGGGCGGTAGGGAGGAAGGATGGTAGGACGGTAGGAAGGAAAGATGGTAGGACGGTAGGAAGGAAGGGATGGGAAGGGAAGTGGAGAAGAGAAGAGAAGTGAAGAGAAGAGAGATAAGAGGAGATGGGAGGGAAGAAAGAGGAACGAGAGGGGTAAGGAGAGGAGGGATGGGAAGAGAATGAAAAGGGAAGGGAAGAGACAGGAGGAAGGAAAAGAAAGGTAGGAGTATATGAGATTGAAGAAATGAAAGAAAAAAGAAAAAAGTAAAACGGCGGGGGATGATTTTGGAAAGAAGAGAAAGGAGATATAAGAAAGAGAAGAACGATAATGAAGGAGAATACAGGTAAAAAAAATAAGGAAAAGGAGAAGAACGAGACATAAAATCAAATAAACCAGAGAAACGCCAAGGAGAAGAGAAAATGCAGATTAAAATAAAAATAGACATATGAAAGAAAAGAGATGATGTTAACAATAGTAGCAATAACAACAGCAACCGCAACAACAACAGTAATAATGAACAACAATAATATTGAATGTCAATAATAACGATAGTAAAAAAAAAAAAAAAGAATTGCGAAAAGCGAAAAAAAGAGAAACGGAGATGAGGCGTAGCAAGACCAAGAAATCCTGACACACACACAACTACTATTGCGTCATCGCTCTTCCTCCAAGGCCACGCCCACCCGCATCAGCTGATCGGCTCAAGGTCGCAGCTAGAGAAAATGCACGCCTCTACGTGAGTCCTTCGCTTGTATCCTGTTTCTTCACCCCCCTCCCACCTCTTCTCCCCCCCTTTTAAATGACCTCCAGCAACGAGATATAAGAAAAGCGCGAGGGAGATAAAGAGAGAAAAAGAAAATCTCATAATACCGTTCCTTAACTGCACTTTACGTGGGATAGGCCTACGCATACTGCCAGATGTACGACGAGTTGCGTGCTCGGCAAAAGTTGGATGCACAATACAAGAACCAAAGACTGCATGAGTGATATTTCTAAAAGTAAATATAGATATAATTTACATTATCATCATATGAAGTTTGTGACAAAAAAAAAGTGAAATAAAGACGAGGGCAACACAGTAAAAAGATAGTAATACAAACATGAGTGACACTTTCAGCAGTAGAAAAGAAATATAATGGCAATAAACGTTCCTGGCTTCTTGCGGAACACGATGCAGGGAAAGAATTTTTACGCATAGGCCTACATTTTATCCCAGCAATAGAGAAACCCTAAAAACAAACAAACAATAAAGTTTTAATTAAAGACCACGCTACCTTTGCCAATTTGTAAATATGTCCACATTATATGTCGAAACAGAGAGAGAAAGAGAAAGAGAAAGAGAGAGGAGAAAGAGTAAGGAGAAAGAGAAAGAGAAAGATAGGGAAAGAAAGAAAGAGAGAAAGGAAAAGAGAGAGAGAAAGAGAAAGAGAGAAAGGGACAGAGAGAAAGAGAGGGAAAGAAAGGGAAAGAAAGAGAGAGAAAGGGAAAGAAAGAAAGAGCGAGAGAGGGAAAGAAAGAAAGAGTGAGAGAGGGAGAGAAAGAGAGAAAGAGAAAGAGAGAAAGAGAAAGAGAGAGAGAACAAACGAGAGAATCAACATACAAAACGAACCAAAGATAAATATAAAACACGCACAAACACACACAAACATATTTCCCACCAGACAGACAGACACAGACACCAATAAACAAAAGAAGGCTGGAACCGCACAGGCTAACCCATCATTTACCGATCCCTTCAGCCTGTCTTCGGTCTTCTGTCCTCGCGTCCAACGAGCTCGCCGCACTTCCCAGTCAAGGTCCGAGGCAAAGATCACTTGAACAACTTGTTCGTCATGTAACCCACCAGCTGTTCAGTGGAAGAAGTCCAAGGGAGAAAAAGGGGAAGGGGAGAGAAGGGTGAAGGATGTGGAGGAGGAGGAGGAGGAGGAGGAGGGGGATGTGGAGGAGGAGGAGGAGGAGGATGT
>NW_028234405.1:11076057-11081057 GCF_977035675.1 Penaeus japonicus | reverse complement strand
GAGGGACAAGAATATACACACGTAGGACCTCTCTGTGTTGTGTGAGATTGGGTGCTCATCATGGAACCTACAAGACCATCTATTCGTCCGACAAAGGGCGGGGAGATGAGAGGGGCAGGGAAGGATGGGAAGGGAAGGGGAGGGGGGAAGGGAAGATGGGAGGGGGAAGGAAGGGGAAGGGGAGGGGGTAAGGGAAGGAAGGGGAGGGGAGGGAAAGGGAAGATGGGACGGAAAAGAGGAGGAGGGGAGGGAAGGAGGAAGGAAGGGAGGGTGATGAGAGGACAAGAGGCGAGTGAGAGAGGGAGAGAAGAGGTAAGGGAGGAAGGGAGATGAGATGAGATGAGAGGAGAAGCGAGGAAGGATGGAAGGATAGAAGGATGGGAGGGAGGAATGGAAGGATGGAAGAAGAGTTGGCGTACGGAAGGGAAGGAGACAGAAGAACAGAAAGAGAATAGAAGCGGAGAGAGAGGAGAGTGAGGTGAATGGGAGATGATACACAATGGATAGAAGGGGATGAGGATAGGCCTATGATGGAATGGAGGATTAGGGAGGAAGGAAGGGGAGAAGAATGGGAAAGATGGAGGAGAGAGAGGGAGGGAGATAAAATTATAGCGAGCGAGCGAGAAAGAGACAGAGGGAAGGAGAGGGAGGGGGAAATAGGGAAAGAGGGAGGGAGGGGGGAGAGAAAGAGAGAAAGAGAAAGAGAATTAGAGAAAGAGAAAGAGAAAAAGAGAAAGAGAAAGAGAGAGAGAGAGAGAGAGAGAGAGAGAGAGAGAGAGAGAGAGAGAGAGAGAGAGAGAGAGAGAGGGAGAGAGAGAGAGCGAGAGAGAAAGAGACAGTACGAGAGAGAGAAAAAAAGAAAGAGAGAGAAAGAAAGAAAGAGAGAGAGAGAGAGAGGAAAGAGAAAGAGAGAGAGCGAGAGAGAAAGCGAGAGAAAGAGCGACGAGCAAACCTAAAGAATAACAAAGGAGCCATACTCACTCACAGACCAAGACACTGGCAAGCAGAGTAAGACAAATGGATAAATGGGGAACGAAAAAGACAGTGGATCCCTAAGCATCCATTGGCTCTCAGCCAGTTAATGTACAAGTCAAACTTTCTGAATATTTCACGACTCATCTTGGGGGGATGAGAAGGTAGGTGGGGAGGGGGGGGAGGTGGGGAGGAGGGGGAGGTGGGGGAGATGGGGAGGAGGGGGAGATGGGGAGGTGGGGAGGAGGGGGAGATGGGGAGTAAGAGGGGAAGGGCGGGGAAAGTTTTGGCCTTCGGTTAAGGTCAAATGCACCCTTATTCCAACTTTATTTTTTTCTGATTTTTCCCCTTCATTCCAAACCAAATTACATAATATTTGCCGTTTTCACCAACAATTATCACCCCATACTTATTCACTTATACTGTCCACCCATCCATCCATCCATCTATCTACTCTTTATCAATCTACAAACAGCTCAGTACACCAACCCTTGCATCTGATTACAACTTACGAACATTAAAGATTTGCCTAGCATGGGGGGGTGAGAGAGAGAGAGAGAGAGAGAGAGAGAGAGAGAGAGAGAGAGAGAGAGAGAGAGAGAGAGAGAGAGAGAGAGAGAGAGAGAGAGAGAGAGAGAGAGAGAGGTGGAAATACAAGACGAATGACAAATTAGTAGACAGAACACCAAAGGACAATAATTAAAGGAAGAAGTTTGGGTAAAACACAGGGAGTGGGAAATACAATATAAAATGTTAAATACGGCAGATTCTGGTAAAAAATAGTAATAGTAGTAAAAATAATATTATCATCTTTATAATAATCAATGATAACAAAACTAATAATACGATTTGACATTACATTTGCATATGCATGCTTCCAAAATCGTTCCTTGTAAAAGTGTATATATATATATATATATATATATATATATATATATATATATATATATATATATATATATATATATATATATATCCGTCTACCTGTCTATATCTTGCGATTACCACATCTCTTAACAATAAAAATAAATGTACCTACACAGAAACACCCAAGACACATATCTTCATAAACTTTTTTTTCTTTCTTTCAAAAACACTCCATTAAAAGACGCACAGAATAACTACCTCATACAAAATATACGATTCAACACTCAATATCTTTCGTTCTAAACCGACAAAAAAAACAACATATTTATAATACACCAACAGAACAATCACATACGACACGACACTTTATAAATACCTTTAATCTTAAGTTACGAATCGACTCAAAAAAACAAAATCACGTGCGACTATACGCTAGATTCAGTCGTCTATAGCGCGCGAGCATCAGCTGATGATGGGTCTGGCGTGGTTACCATGTCAACCTTGGCACTGCGCCAGAGAGTCTTGCTATAAACAGTATAATGTGTATGCGGCTAAACGTCAAGTATGTAGTTATAAAGAAGATTAAGCTGCTGGCCATAAATAAAGAGGCATATTATAAATAAAGACAGAAATAGAAATGATGAACAAAAATAACAATATGGTTTAAAATTTACGTAATCGACATCACCATTACTACACCCAGAGGAAGACAAACCCCAGAGATTGCAAAGATAATGAAAGAAAGAAAGAAAATAAACAAAACCATGAGACTTCAGAGATAATGAAAGAAAGAAAGAAAATAAACAAAACCATGAGACTGCAGAGATAAAGAAGGAAAGAAAGAAAAGCAGAGACGTTGTGATTCACAATACACTCGTATGACAATATGGGGGAGGCGTGAGGTTGGGGGGATGCAATTAGATCGAAATACGCTTGTCGCGCTTATGCAACATCTTGCACGGCGACGATCATGCAGATACTATGAGAATAAGACATAAAAGAGGACGAAGAAGCAGAGAATAAATGAAAGAGGAGAAACAGGATGATAAAGAACTAAGTACTATTAGAAAAAAATAAGAGAAACAAAGACAAAAATAAGAAAAGAAGAATATGAAAATAAGAGAAGAAGAATATGACGATGAAACCAAAATAATCCTACTGAACAAAAAGACAATAATAAAAAATAAAAAAAACATAAAATGAATAAGAAAATATACTCTCACTAAACTTCCAGGCCACTTATCACAACAGGAAGGGAGGACTGAGCGTCTGAACCACATGACCCTACTAGAAGTTGCCATAGGAAGGTCAACTACACTCACGAGTTAGGTCAACTGGAGGACAGGAATTCAAAACACACGGAAGCAAACACAAGCAAGGGTTTCCGAGTCCACAGCGAGACACGAAAATGAAGGAGGCACCCGCGGCAATTGACACAGCCCTTTGAGTATGTGAGTGCCTCGTTCTTTATTGATTTATGAGGTAGTATGTTCATTTAAGTCTACTGGGTTGACACCATCTTCGCTCTCTCGCTCGCTCACTCTTCTCTCTCTCTCTCGTTCTACTCCTCCCCTTCCCCATCTCTCTCATCCTCTCGTTCTTCCTTTCCCTCTCTCTCTCTCTCTCTCCCTCCCCATCACCATCTCCCCCCCCCTCTCTCTCTCTCTCTCTCTCTCTCTCTCTCTCTCTCTCTCTCTCTCTCTCTCCCTCACACACACACACACATATAAAAAAAACTAATTTCGCCGAAAACCAAAGTCAGCCCACGACCTCTCGATTCCCCCCCCCCCCCTCCTGCTCTTTCTCTCACGAGTTTCAACAAAGTTACTTATCTGGCTCCTGCTTTCGCTTTTCTTTCGCTCTTCTTTCTCGCTAAACGGCCTCGGGCTTTTCGCTACGTCACGTGCTCATTTATCACAGCTGACGAGAGCGAAAGAGCTCGAACGAGTCAGCAATGAGCCGGGGAAGAAAAATGTGTGTGTGGGGGGGGGGGAAATGCAGGCCTGCCCATGATAAGAGCTGAGGAAATGAGCTGAAGAAATTAATTCTCTCTCTCTGTCTCTGTCTCAAACACACACACAGACAGACAGACAGACAGACACACACAAAAGCAATTTAAATTATTGAAACAGCGGATGGATAACCACACTTCATTGTGAAAATGTTAAAAGAGATTTAAAAGTAATTGAGAAATAATTTCGCAATGATCATCCAGCCAACACATTTAGTATGACACGGTAACAATACGTTCAGTTTCCAATATTTATTTTCCGAATAAGAAAGTAACCCATACAATACCTATTCCATATGCTGTTCCGTATGCGTCTATCGTCTACATATTTCTCTCATTTTCCTTAAATGCTAATAAAAAAAAGCAACCCCCCCCCCAAAAAAAAAAAAAAAAAAAAAAAAAAAGAAAGAAAAAAAAAAAAAAACGATCATAGCAATGAAGCAAGCAAATCCTGCAACGAGTCTTAGCAAGACACGAGGAAGGAAGGCCCGTATTCAGGCCACGGACTAGTTAAGCGTGTCAGTTTCCTATTCCTAAGGCAAACAGAGATCTAAGCGCCGAGTCCGCCCACTGTCCTTTGCGGAAGTGGGCATGCATGGTTGAGGATTTGTGCTCAATGCAACGATGATAACAACGACGATGATAATAATAAATGGTGTTAATAATAATAATAATGATGACACCATCGATAGCGATCAAACCAAGAATATTTATCATCATGGCGACGACAAAGAAATGTAAACGACCGTAAAAAAACAAAGAAAACAATAAAAAAAAGAAAACAATAACAAAAAACACCCCCACGAACCAACCCCCCCCCCCCCAAAAAAAAAAAAAAAAAAAAAAAAAAAAAAAAAAAAAAAAAAAAAAAATCTCTCTCTAACTAGCGTACAAACACACAAGCCAGCCTCCTACACTTGATCTAACCTGACGTAACCTAACCTAACCTGACCTGTCTGCAATATATCCAGAGCTCAAGGTCATTGATTTTCGGGTCTTGCCTTCGACTCCGATAATCGAACTGGGTTTCATGACGACCTTGCATGGCCCTGTCTCTAGTGGTGGGGGGTGGGGGGGTGGGAGATAGCCAAGGCCAATCAAAATACCTGCTCTAAAGTGACGACCCGTTAGTGGGTGTGAGGGAAGAGGG
>NW_028234405.1:10988557-10996057 GCF_977035675.1 Penaeus japonicus | reverse complement strand
ATTATGTGAATGTACGTCATGTTTTAGAGAGCGTAGCAACGCTTTTATGTACGATTGCGTGTGATATATGAAGTACGTACATACATACATGCACATATATAAATAAATGAATAAATAAATAAATAAATATATATATATATATATATATATATATATATATATATATATATATATATATATATATATATATAGAGAGAGAGAGAGAGAGAGAGAGAGAGAGAGAGAGAGAGAGAGAGAGAAAGAGAGAGAAAGAGAGAAAAAGAGAGAGAGACCGAAATCAATATCAGTCACACATCTTCATCTAACAAAGGCTAAGCAACATATCACACGTCTCATCCCCAAGCACAATCGGCAACAAGCACAACACAAGCCAAGCAGCGGCATTTGGAGAATGGCACCTGAAGAGGAACTGAAGCCATGAAAAGGACACGGCTTCGGGGACACGGCGGCGGGGACACGGACGGACACACTATCTAAGCAGCACTTGTCAGTTAGATGGTTAGTTGACAGGGTGATAAGGTGGATATTTGTGTCGGATATACTTGATGGTCTTTTTATAGCTGGGTTTACTTACTATTCTTATATGAAATGAAGATGTGTTTTTTATTCATATCTACACGTATGTACAGAGTGTGTTCGTAAGTGGTACACTGGTTCTTGTACAATGGTACTATATATTTGTAGATCATCATTTAGGAGGGATACAGTTCCATATTTCCGTAGAGATTTTTTTTTTCATCGCGACTTAGTCTGGTGTCATATATTATCTTCACTATCTTATCGAGCGTCTAATATACCTTAATTCGAGTCTCCTTCAAAATTCTTAATTCACTTTGAGTCGAGAGCTCACGAACCACTCTCCCTATTTCTACATAGTTTACAGTTCAGGAGGCGTTGCGACGTATGTATTACTGAAACGTACTGATACGGGGATACTTAGATGTAGGAAGATTCCACTAAATGCCCGAAGCAAAATCAAAACTTTCCATAGACATGATAGGAAGTGCTAGAGCCAATCACCTCGGATATCACGTATAACAAAAGGTACGCAAAGTTGGCTGATCTAACGACACTTAATTCTTTTTATTTTAATCTATCTACTACACATGTTTCATTCTTATATATACATTACCTTTATTGTATACATGAAACGAGGTGACCTACCGTCCGTCAGGTCACGACCCCGGACCTCGGAAAACCCTACCGAAGATCACCGAAGTACGAAGTACAGAAACTGGTTATAAACAAAACGGAAAACGCCTTATATATGATGAAAATATTCAATACAAGTGCAATTAATTCCTTCGCAACAGATTTTGCAATTTCCGGGAATAGTTAAAAGGACTTCGGCTGGCAAAGACAATGAAAGATGAGGGCGGCAAAGATTAATTTAAAGATGAATGTATGAACACAGGTATCTCTGCTGAATGGCTAAAAACGCTCTGCCTTGTTGATATGTCAGAAAAAAAAACACTATACACAAATTAGATTTATTTGAAAATAAGATAACAGCTTCGAAATCCATCTGGTAGATTTCGAAACTGTTGTCTCATTTTCAAATAAATCTATTTTGTGTATAGTATTTTTTTCTGCCATAGATATCCCTATAAATTTTGAAGATGCGAGATTCCGAGCTCTCTCTTTAGATCATCATGAGAGGTTAGAAATGTAGGAAAAAATGAAAAAACAAACAAACAAATCATAAAAAAATAAATGAGGGAAGGAGGAGGTTAACAAAATCAAATCGTTCTTGGAAGTGAATAAGAACAAAAAGAGAAGAAAGCTCTAAAGAAAAAAAAAAAAAAAAAAAAAAAAAAAAAAAAAAAAAAAAAAAAAAAAAAAAAAAAAAAAAAAAAAAAAAAAAAAAAAAAAAAAATGTCTTTGCGTCTTATGAAAAACCTCTCCGCGTTGTATTCACAAAAAAGTCGAACAATTGAAATCTGGCTCAATTGATCATCTATTTTGCCTCTAAATCCAATTTGAATCCTCTCTGCTTATCTCTTTCTCTCACATAGATTTTAAAAAATCAGATTGAATACATCTATCGAAGGCTTATAGATTTACTTACTATTGACATTTGATAATGTTAATAGTGATCAATACTTCAATAAATAAATTATTTTGAATTTTGCATATTCCTATCGTTAGTTCCTTTCGTTTTTTTGGATCGGTTTTTGGTCGGGTCGAGCCGTTCGAGCCAATTCCGTACAATATATGGGAAAAATCCGGTAAGAAATTCTATTTAGAATTCTCTTTGTTCCTCTTTTTGTTTTATTTTTCTTGTTGAATGTTTCTATTTACTATATATATTATATATATATATATATATATATATATATATATATATATATACATATATATATTATATATATATATATATATATTATATATATATATACATATATATATATATAATATATATATATATATATTATATATATATATATATATATATATATATTATATTGTGTGTGTGTGTGTGTGTGTATGTGTGTGTGTATATTGTACATATATAAATGTATATATAATTATATGTATATATATATATAATCATTGCTCTCCCCTCTATTGCAAAATGAATCGTAACACAATACTAGGGAATGACCAAAGCACAGACCTTACCTATTTGTTTTCTCTAAAGTTGGCCGACCAGTTAGTGAGTTTTTTCCTCAAAGACCAGAACTTCCCAGTGACACTAAAGTTATAATGATTTAAGTATATATACATATACATACAAACATACATATATATATATATATATACATATATATATATATTTATATATATATGCATATGTTTATATCTATTCACATATATGTATATTTACATGTCTATCTATCTATCTATCTATCTATATATATGTACATATATATATATATATACATATATATATATATACATATATATATATATATATATATATATTGTGGGTATGTGTGTTATTATAATAGCAATATTTTGAGAGTAAACTACATGTATATATATATATATGCTGGAATATAGAGAAGCCTACGTCTGCATATATATATATATATATATATGATATATATCTATATTTATTTACATATATATATATATATGTATATAAGTACACACATATATATATATGTACATATATATATTTATACATGTATATGTACATATATATATATATATATATATATATATATATATATATATATATATATATATATATATTATATATTTATAATATATATATATATACACACACACACACGTACACATATACATATATATATTATATATATATATATATATATATATATATATATATATATAAATATATATATATATATATATATATAATATATATATATATATAATATATATATATTTATATACACACACACACATACACACACACACACACACATATATATATATCCATGCACATCCATGAGTAAGCAAACAAACAATCCTCTCCCCGTAATACAATCCGGAACAAAGTCTCCGCTGTGATTTTGTTCAGGAAATTACTCAGAGCAAATAAAACCTCACATCGCCGGATTCTTCACGTGGCGCCATCTATTGAGACTAGACGACGGCTGTTAGCTATGAATGCTGCTACGGCTTCGCACTTTCCCTTCTCGCATTCCGGTTGTTCTGTCTGTTATCGCGACTTGAATTTTGACCTTTGTTGTCTATTGAAAACTCCACCAAACATAAAAAAGAATTCTAATAAAATCTATTTTGTGTGTGTGTGTGCCTGTGTGTGTGTGTGTGTTTATATATATATATATATATATATATATATATATATATATATATATATATATGTATATATATATATATATATACACATATATATTATATATAATATATATATTATATTATATAAGTATATATATATATATATATATATATATATATATATATATTCATATATATATGTGTGTGTGTATGTTATATATTATACATATCATAATATATATATATATATATATATATATATATATATATATATATAATGTATATATTCGTTTTCTTCTCCTCATTCTTATTTTTCGGGCCTTTACCTATTTCTTAATGTCTAAGGCAAATAATTCTTCCATGGTTTTGATCCATTTTGATTTTTTTTTATCTAAACGATAACATTTAAACTTTGAGAGACGTCCTATGGTAAACATAATGAAGAAAAAAAACAAAAAAACATGATGTAATGATAACAATAAAAACAATGATTATAGTCCTAACTCGGATTATATTGGCAATGATGGTGCTAATGATGGTGCTAATGATATAGATAATGTCGATAATAACAATTAAATATGGTTGATAATCATAACAATAATGATAAATATGATAATGTTGTGGTAGTTATGGCATATACATTGATACTACAATACTAATAGAGAAATTAACAATAATTATACAACACATTGACATAATGATTATAGTGATAACAGCAACATTAATGATGATAGAAATAATATCAGTCATGATAAAGTTATCATCAATAACAATAACATTAATGTTAAGAATAATATTTACGATAGTGATATTAATAATATGCTAATAATGAAAACGAATACTAATGATTTTGATAACGAGAACCATATGATAATGACAGCAAATGAGGCATACCATAGTCTTCATAAAATGATGATAAAGCAAGCAATGACTACGGTGATAATAATCATGATACTGTTGATGACATTATTTATAATGAAAATGACAGTGATTCAAATTA
The DNA here is from genome assembly GCF_977035675.1 of Penaeus japonicus. Classification (NCBI taxonomy): domain Eukaryota; kingdom Metazoa; phylum Arthropoda; class Malacostraca; order Decapoda; family Penaeidae; genus Penaeus; species Penaeus japonicus. The sequence continues at coordinate 10,991,346 of NW_028234405.1, read as the reverse complement.
GGATGATTACGATGATCGTAAAAGATCCTAGTATAGATAATGACAACCGCAATGGTAATAACAATGATAAAGATAACAGTTATGCTGATAGTATCAATAACAAAGATGATAAGGATGACAGTAATGATAGCAAAAATAATAACAATGATAACTGTAGAGAGAAAAATATCGGTAATATTGATAATACTGACTATGATAACAGTAATGCTAAGAGTACCAACAACAATATTGATAATAACAATTACGAAGAAAACAGGGTGATCATAATCATGATTATGATTATGATAATAATGATGAGGATAATCGTATCATTATGGATTATCTAGATTATTAGAAATTTAAAATGTATTGAAAATGAATATAAGGGACATCTACGCAAGTCGATGCTCATTTATTTACTTTTGAAAACGGGAGTGCGCTTTGTTTTGATGTTGATCACCTTTGGACAAACTCAGCCAGATTATCATTTGAAAACTTTTAAATCCCTTTTTACTAAAGTACGTATTTATTTGGGGCTTAATTGGCGAAGGAATATTAATGCACAATGCAAATACGAGTAAGGAAAAGGGCATTAAAACGTTGGTTGTACTTTTATTGAGCTCTGGCGTCTGGTGAGAGTTTCAGTGTTTGCCAAATCTTTGTTTATATTCTTTCTAACTATTGTTTTCATATTTACAGTGGAACTAGATCGCGACCGGATGTATAAGAGAGAGGGAATTGAATCAGCGAGGTACGGAAGTATAATTAATGTTGATTATTGTGTTTATGAACATTCTATAATACTTATTGTTTGGAAGTATGAGTGGAATGTTTAGGAAATTCTTGTGAGTTTTATATATGTCTTATGTGTTTGTTGTGGAAAATATCTCTTGGTGAGTTTTGGAATATTATTTGTTCAGATTTTTATGAAGCTTTATTTGCACAATTGTGATAAAAGGAGGCTTTTATTCCGTATGAAACAAAGAAAATAGGATACGGCGAGTCTTGGTACATCAGAATACTTTTGATTATAATGGTATACATTATTATATATATGTTTATATATGTTATATATATATATATATATACATATAAATAATATATATGATATATACATATCTATTTTATATATTACATGTATAAATGAATGGCAAAAACACTCTACCGTGTTGACAGTATGGCAGAAAACCCCATGTACGCAAAATAGATAAGAAAAGGTATATAAGAAAGTAAGGGGGAAGCAACACGGTGCAATAATGTCAAGTGAGGAAAGGTGAACGAAAAAAAACATGGGCGGACAAGCAACGGAACCGAAGATAATAATGATAAAAACAATAAAATGATAATAGTTATAATGGTGATAATAATGATAATGATGACAATAATGATCATGATGATAACAATGATAAAAGGTATACTATAGATGCTAATCATAATAGTAATAAACATAATGATAACAATAATGGTGATTACAATAACAACGATGATAGTAATAATGATAATAATGACAAAAGTCTTGGTGGATATTATAATAACGATAATTATGAAGAATCATGATAATGCTAATGATAATATCATTGATAACAATAACAATGATAATGGCAGTAATTATAAGAAAATGATAACTAATGATGATAACAATGTTGATGGCAATAAGAATGATGATAATAATGATAGTAACATTGTCTTTAATGATAATAGTAAAGTTAGTGATAAGGCAATATTGATGAAGACGATAATGATGAAAATAGTGATATGAATGATTATAATAGTAATAGTAGTAATGCTAATGATAATAACAACAATGATAATAATAAAGATGACAATGAAGGTAATGATAACATTGATGATGATGATGATAAGGATGATAATACTGATGATAATAGTAATGATATAAATGATAATAATGATGACAAACAGAAAAAGATGACCATAGCTCTAATGCTAATCATAATCACAATGATTACCAATGTGATAAAGATAATTTTAATGACAATTAAAATAAAGGAAATAAAGATAACAGTGCGAATTATTTTCAGAATGATAATGTTAATAAAAACAAGAATAACGAAGATAATGATAAAGATAAGGAAAACCATAACAACACATAAAAACTTAATATTAACACTGAAGATGATACTTATGATAATAATACTGACGCTAATGATAACAAGGGTAACAATAATGATAAAGATAGTAATAAGATAACTCTTAATACGAGCAAGATCTGGGACAAGTCCAAGAAAGCGAGTAACAAAGACCAAACAATGGAACAAAAAAAGAAGAAACATAAATAGAGAAAAAATAAAAATAAATAAAGAAAAAACAAAACAAAAACAAAAACGATAAAAAGGGGCAGCTGGGATTTGGATAGTCTATTTGTTAAGGTGCTAATGAGTTTTTATTTTGTTTTCTTTTTTTTTAATCATTAGAAAAACGGTTGAAAGGAAAACGAAAATAAAATTGCTTTATTATGAGAAGACACTTTATTCTTTTTATATATTTTTGCAGCATTTTCGTTATCATTATCATTATGAATTATCTATGTATATGTATATATATACATGCATACATACATTTATATAAATATATATATACATATATATATATATATATATATATATATAATATATATATATATATATGTATCTATCTTTATCTCTCTCTCTCTCTCTCTCTTTCTATATATATATATACACATATATATATATATATATATATATATATATATATATATATATATATATATGTATCTATCTTTCTCTCTCTCTCTCTCTCTCTCTCTCTCTCTCTCTCTCTCTCTCTCTATA
>NW_028234405.1:10976057-10981057 GCF_977035675.1 Penaeus japonicus | reverse complement strand
AACAACCGAAAGGGTAAACAACCTACCTTCAACCTCCTCCCCTTGTCATGAGTGCCTCGGTACATACATGCTGGCACTCATATCCCTTCGAACGCCAAGAGTTCTGACACCTGGGAATTTACTGGTGGTAATTATTCATGTGGAAAATGGTGTACATCATCAGTTGGTACTCCATCCCCCCCCCCAGTAGAGTAAGAAGAAATACCAAGCTTCGTGTTATAAAACTAACTGTTTAGTTAGGGTTCAAAGAGAGATGGTTTAAGAACAGGACGAAACGAGCTGTAAGGCTTTGTTATCTGTAATAAACATTATGGGGACACACAGGAAATAAACTTTAAATGTGCATACGAGAAATAAACTTTTGATGTGCAAGCGAGTCGTAAACTTTTGATGTGACCACGAGGAATAAACCTGAAGTTACGTGCTGTCATGCTCGAATGTTTTCTTTATATTTGTGAGTTAGCACAGTTGATATTACTTTTTTTTTTTTTTTTTTTTTTTTTTTTTTTTGTGTGTGTGTGTGTGTGTGTGTGATTACTCTGGTCTTGAATATTTCTATTTTTCGATTCTCATAAATACTTTTCTAATGTACTTATCAAACCTTCTAAACATCTACGTCTTTGTTTGTGTATATTTAGGTCACATGAACCTCCCTTTTTTACTAACTCACGAGACTCGGTTTTTGTGTGTAATCTTTTACATCTTAAAAATAGTTGACACTGATATAAACGCCGCAGTTTTATATACACATATCTCTCGTCGTATACTGTATATGTTTCTATGGTCATTAGTTATAAAAAACAACAACAAAAAACAACAACAAAAAACATATTCTTGCAAGGTATGAAAGTTGTATAATCTAGTTTTTTATTTTATTTTATTATTTTTTTTTTTTTATTTCGGCTCAGCTCTATACTGTTCTTCGTACAGCAGAGTGTGCAGTTGCAAGGTTGATTAGTAACAGGATATGTGATTATGTTTGCTTCACTTCATGTTCCCCCCAAAATCTCGATAATATTTTGGGTTTCGTGTTGGCTGCAAGGATTAAAGTTGAAAGTAGCTTTGCACTGCCAGTTTTACCTGTGTCGTATTAGGTTATTTACGCAGATGGATGTATGTATGTAGGTATATATCTATTTACTGCAGATACATGTGTACATACATACATGCATACATACATACATACATATATATATATATATATATATATATATATATATATATATATATATATATATATATATATATATATATATATATATATATATATGTATATATATAATTATAATTACTATTATTATATATTTTTTATATCTGCGCACACATGTGAATATACGATATATACATATTGCATGCATATGTGTGGAACCAGAAAATTTATTGCATAGACAAACTCTGCAAGAGTGTGTGTGTGTGGGTTCACTATGACATCCACGCACATGAATATAACTTAGTGCAACATATGTGGTCTTGACACACAATCCGAAAAGGAAGCTTATCTCGTGACGCTTACAAGTACACATAAGCTGAAAAAGAAGGGGTATTCCATCAACATCTCTTGCAAGAAACTGCAGAAACGAGGTAGTGTTTACAGACGTAGATAAAGGAGTAATAATAATGGGGGGGAAAAAATGTACCACAAATTCTATAATCCCCCTCTTCATCTCATTTCTCTGTGAGAGGCTATTTTAGCCCTTATATCTCCCGCCTATAAGTGAATAAATGCGCTACGCTTAAAAGGATGGATTCAGAGCGTAACGTAACAAAAAACAAAAAATCCCTTGAAATTCCACAGAATAACACAACGTACCTAAATCATTTAAAAAAAAAGTAAGATCAAACGAATAACAATCATATCCGGTTCTGCAGTAGTTTATAAAAAAGGATAGACCAGAACTGAAAGCATATAGAAGAAATATACCATAACGCACGCTGATTGGACACAAGAGCAGTCATTCACCCCGGCAATGAATGGGCGCCATTAAGCAGAAAATTTCCCGCCATCCGGACGCGCCATGGCGACTCTCTATTAATTAAATTCCCATCATTACGTCATCAATCGAATACTTTACGACCAATCATCGAGCCAATGGACTTCCTAATAGTACACAAACAAGTTTATTTTAGGGGCGGTGCTACATTTATGTGAAAACATTATCCATTGTGGCATTAATATGTTTATATATTGGACAGGGATCATTTATATAAACCGATAAAACGAAGGGTATGCAGGTCATGCCCAAATAACATTCACTTGGCATGCACAGTAAAGATTGGTTGAGGAATTATGTGTGTTATTATTTTCCTCTTTGGATTTTATGAGCTGCAGAATATAGGCTCTTAATCATATCTTTGTTATTATCATTATTAATATTATTTTTATTACTATTATTAATGTTATGATTATTGTTATCTTGATTGATGATATTACTATTATCGTTATTATTGATATTTTTATTACTATTATTATCATTATTATTATTATAGATATCATCGTTATTATTATCATTATTATTACAGATATCATCGTCATTATTATCATCATTATTATTTTTATCATTATTATTATCATTATAATTTTTATCATTATTATTATCATTGTCATTATTATCATTATCATTTTGATCATTATTATTATTATAATATTATCATTATTGTTATCATTATCACATTACTATTATCATCATTATTATTATAGCTTTAGGAGGATGATAAAAATGTATAAACAGAAATTTCATATCAAATGATTATATACAATAACAAAACATATTTCATTTTTATTGACTCTGTATTCATAAATATTTCCTTTTATTTATTGCATTTATCATTTGTGATTACTGAAAGATTATTCGTCATACATTACTTTTAGGTATTAAATAAATTGCTTTTTAAATCAAATATAAAAGACCTTTAAAATTAGATAAATTAAGATATTGATATACTATATATACACACAGCGATATGAATCTATTTTCTATATCTATTTCAAATCTTCTTTGGATCTTCATTACTAATTGAAAGAAATGAACAAAATTCAAATTGCCTTTTATTTAATCATATTCATCATATAAAAAAATAATTCACATTCATTTCCAGTAGCAATGTCACCGACCAGCGATAGACACAGGTCAAATACCTGAACGATCTGACCTGACCTGACCTAAAAAAATATCTCAGGAAAGGAAAGACAGAGAGTAAGAGAGTAAATGAGGACATAGAAGAATGAGAAAGAAAAAAAAAAAAAGATTAGATATATATAAAAAGCCAAATGCATTTCTCCTTTCACTTGCACACAAAATATATGAAATTTGCAATCAATGCAAAAAGAAGAGAGAGTTGACAAAGAGTTGCACAGAATGATAAGATGGTGACGCTGTTCCTTTACACTTAAGTAGACTCTGGATGTAGTTTGATATTAACATAGTATCTAACTTGATCAGAGAGACAGAGAGAGAGAGAAAGAAAGAGAGAGAGAGAGAGAGAGAGAGAGAGAGAGAGAGAGAGAGAGAGAGAGAGAGAGAGAGAGAGAGAGAGAGAGAGAGAGAGAGAGAGAGAGAGAGAGAGAGAGAGAGAGATACAAATAGAGAAATAGATAGATGGACAGAAAATAGATAGATAGATAGATAGACAGACAGAAAGATTGATAGATAGATAGTGAGATAGATAGAAAAAAGATAGAGAAGGGGGATACAAGCGATCTTTATATGAAATTCAGACGAAATGTATACCAGCAAGATATAGCGATACCTATCATCGGTTAGTATGCTTGCGTCAATGCAATTAGGTTACGCTGTTAGACAATATACTTTGCAAACGCAGTTATGCAACTTATGTATATGCAAGCGAATGCGTGAGTTAATGTTCCGATATAATGACAGCCGATTTCTCTGGCAGAAGTCTTCCATCACTTTCAAATGGACGTTAGAACAACATGCACTTTCACACACGAATACTTCGAAACACGCAACGGACAGTCCTTTAGTTAGAGTTGAAGTTCTGGATCAACCAGAAGGGGCACACAAAGGTGTTTTTTCCGGAGGCGAAACACGCCAATAGAGATAAACTCGTAGAAAAGAGGAACGTCCTGAGATCAGTGACAAATTGTTGGGAGGGGATAGGCCTATGCGTAGAGCCTTTCGAAGTTCCTGCGCTCGTGGATCATGCGCGCCCACCGGGTGTCCCTCAGCACCTTCAGCTCGTCCTCGCACACGTCGGGGATCGCCAGCCCGAGGGTGGCGTCGCGCACCAGCGTCACGCTCGCGCTGCCCCGGACGTCCCGCTCGAACTCGATCAGCTGCGAGAAGAATCCTGCGTTCGGCCGGATGTTCGGCCGCGCCTTCCTCGCGTGCTGGAAGGCCTCGCGCAGACTCATGTCGCAGTGCTTGACCAGGTAGGCCAGGACGAGCGCCGGGGAGCGGCTCACTCCCGCCACGCAGTGCACCAGCACTCGCCCGCCCCGCCGGCGCTCGTCCTCGATCTTGTCAGCGATGTCAGACATGTAGCTGGACAGGTTCGACGCCGCGGCGTCTGACACGGGCACGGTCACCACCTCCACTCCGTCTAGCGGCACGGCAGGCAGCTCTACCGTGCAGTTGATTACGCACGTGATGCCGAGTTCCCGGAGGCGTGCCTGCCGTACCGCCCGTGCCCCGGACAGGCAGAGCCAGTCCAGAATGACTGACACCTGACCCGCCCGGCCCGCCCGCGGCTTGTGCTTCTCCATCTCCACCTTCTTCTCCTTCCCTCGAGAGGACGCGGACACCATCTGGCAAGAGAACAGGAAGCAACTTCAGTTACAAACTCTCATGAACAGACAGCTACATCGCACAGAAATATCAAGGGTCATGTTATTGCATTCATTTGCAGCCTGTGAAAAAAACTTACCCTGAGTGGTTTGTCTTCATCGAGATCGTCAGCAATTCTGACAACGACTTGGCTGTGGATTTGTTCAGGCATTTTGTGCCCGTAGGACGGTCTTTAGATTAATGGAAGATACACTG
>NW_028234405.1:10931057-10936057 GCF_977035675.1 Penaeus japonicus | reverse complement strand
ACCTGCCAATTATCAATCGGTTATCCTCACCAACCTGCCAACTATTCAATCGTTTTCCTCCCCAACCTGCCCACTCTCAATCTGTTATCCTCACCAACCTGCCAACTATCAATCGGTTATCCTCACCAACCTGCCAACTATCAATCGTTATCCTCACCAACCTGCCAAAAATCAATCGGTTATCCTCACCAACCTGCCAACTATCAATCGGTTATCCTCACCAACCTGCCAACTATCAATCGTTTATCCTCACCAACCTGCCAACTATCAATCGGTTATCCTCACCAACCTGCCAACTATCAATCGGTTATCCTCACCAACCTGCCAACTATCAATCGGTTATCCTCACCAACCTGCCAACTATCAATCAGTTATCCTCACCAACCTGCCAACTATCAATCGGTTATCCTCACCAACCTGCCAACTATCAATCGGTTATCCTCACCAACCTGCCAACTATCAATCGGTTATCCTCACCAACCTGCCAACTATCAATCGGTTATCCTCACCAACCTGCCAACAATCAATCGGTTATCCTCACCAACCTGCCAACTATCAATCGGTTATCCTCACCAACCTGCCAACTATCAATCGGTTATCCTCACCAACCTGCCAACTATCAATCGGTTATCCTCACCAACCTGCCAACTATCAATCGGTTATCCTCACCAACCTGCCAACTATCAATCGGTTATCCTCACCAACCTGCCAACTATCAATCGGTTATCCTCACCAACCTGCCAACTATCAATCGGTTATCCTCACCAACCTGCCAACTATCAATCGGTTATCCTCACCAACCTGCCAACTATCAATCGGTTATCACCACCAACCTGCCAACTATCAATCGGTTATCCTCACCAACCTGCCAACTATCAATCGGTTATCCTCACCAACCTGCCAACTATCAATCAGTTATCCTCACCAACCTGCCAACTATCAATCGGTTATCCTCACCAACCTGCCAACTATCAATCGGTTATCACCACCAACCTGCCAACTATCAATCAGTTATCCTCACCAACCTGCCAACTATCAATCGGTTATCCTCACCAACCTGCCAACTATCAATCGGTTATCCTCACCAACCTGCCAACTATCAATCGTTTATCCTCACCAACCTGTCAATAATCAATCGTTTATCACCACCAACCTGCCAATTATCAATCGGTTATCCTCACCCAACCTGCCAAATCAATCGGTTATCCTCACCAACCTGCCAACAATCAATCGTTTATCCTCACCAACCTGCCAACTATCAATCGGTTATCTCACCAACCTGCAACTATCAATCGGATATCCCCACCAACCTGCCAACTATCAATCGGTTATCCTCACCAACCTGCCAACTATCAATCGGTTATCCTCACCAACCTGCCAATAATCAATCGTTTATCCTCACCAACCTGCCAACTATCAATCGGTTATCCTCACCAACCTGCCAACCATCAATCGTTTATCCTCACCAACCTGCCAACTATCAATCGGTTATCCTCACCAACCTGCCAATAATCAATCGTTTATCCCCACCAACCTGCCAATTATCAATCGTTTATCCTCACCAACCTATCAATCGTCTCACAATAATCAATTCGTTTATCACCTACCAACCGCGCATTAATCAAATCAGTTTATTCACCACCAACCCCTACAATAATCAATCGTTTATCACCACCAACCTGCCAATTATCAATCGTTTATCCTCACCAACCTGCCAATTATCAATCGGTTATCCTCACCAACCTGCCAATTATCAATCGGTTATCCTCACCAACCTGCCAACTATCAATCGGTTATCCTCACCAACCTGCCAAAAATCAATCGGTTATCCTCACCAACCTGCCAACTATCAATCGGTTATCCTCACCAACCTGCCAATTATCAATCGGTTATCCTCACCAACCTGCCAACTATCAATCGGTTATCCTCACCAACCTGCCAACTATCAATCGGTTATCCTCACCAACCTGCCAATAATCAATCGGTTATCCTCACCAACCTGCCAATTATCAATCGGTTATCCTCACCAACCTGCCAATAATCAATCGTTTATCACCACCAACCTGCCAATAATCAATCGTTTATCCTCACCAACCTGCCAATAATCAATCGTTTATCACCACCAACCTGCCAATTATCAATCGTTTATCCTCACCAACCTGCCAATAATCAATCGTTTATCACCACCAACCTGCCAACTATCAATCGTTTATCCTCACCAACCTGTCAATAATCAATCGTTTATCACCACCAACCTGCCAACTATCAATCGGTTATCCTCACCAACCTGCCAACTATCAATCGTTTATCCTCACCAACCTGCCAACTATCAATCGGTTATCACCACCAACCTGCCAACTATCAATCGGTTATCACCACCAACCTGCCAACTATCAATCGGTTATCCTCACCAACCTGCCAACTATCAATCGGTTATCCTCACCAACCTGCCAACTATCAATCGTTTATCCTCACCAACCTGCCAACTATCAATCGGTTATCACCACCAACCTGCCAACTATCAATCGGTTATCACCACCAACCTGCCAACTATCAATCGGTTATCCTCACCAACCTGCCAACTATCAATCGGTTATCACCACCAACCTGCCAACTATCAATCGGTTATCCTCACCAACCTGCCAAAAATCAATCGGTTATCCTGACCAACCTGCTAACTATCAATCGGTTATCCTCACCAACCTGCCAACTATCAATCGTTTATCCTCACCAACATGCCAACTATTAATCGGTTATCCTCACCAACCTGCCAACTATCAATCGGTTATCCTCACCAAGCTGCCAATAATCAATCGATTATCACCACCAACCTGCCAACTATTAATCGGTTATCCTCACCAACCTGCCAACTATCAATCGGTTATCCTCACCAAGCTGCCAAAAATCAATCGATTATCACCACCAAGCTGCCAAAAATCAATCGGTTATCCTCACCAACCTGCCAACTATCAATCGGTTATCCTCACCAAGCTGCCAATAATCAATCGTTTATCACCACCAAGCTGCCAAAAATCAATCGGTTATCCTCACTAACCTGCCAATTATCAATCGTTTATCCTCACCAAGCTGCCAAAAATCAATCGGTTATCCTCACCAACCTGCCAACCATCAATCGTTTATCTTCACCAACCTGCAAACTATCAATCGGTTATCCTCACCAAGCTGCCAATAATCAATCGTTTATCACCACCAAGCTGCCAATAATCAATCGGTTATCCTCACTAACCTGCCAATTATCAATCGATTATCCTCACTAACCTGCCAACTATCAATCGATTATCACCACCAACCTGCCAACTATCAATCGGTTATCCTCACCAACCTGCCAACAATCAATCGGTTATCCTCACCAACCTGCCAACTATCAATCGGTTATCCTCACCAACCTGCCAACTATCAATCGATTATCACCACCAACCTGCCAACTATCAATCGATTATCACCACCAACCTGCCAACTATCAATCGGTTATCACCACCAACCTGCCAACTATCAATCGATTATCACCACCAACCTGCCAACTATCAATCGGTTATCACCACCAACCTGCCAACTATCAATCGGTTATCCTCACCAACCTGCCAACAATCAATCGGTTATCCTCACCAACCTGCCAACAATCAATCGGTTATCCTCACCAACCTGCCAACAATCAATCGGTTATCCTCACCAACCTGCCAACAATCAATCGGTTATCCTCACCAACCTGCCAACAATCAATCGGTTATCCTCACCAACCTGCCAACTATCAATTGATTATCACCACCAACCTGCCAACAATCAATCGGTTATCCTCACCAACCTGCCAACAATCAATCGGTTATCCTCACCAACCTGCCAACTATCAATCGGTTATCCTCACCAACCTGCCAACAAGCAATCGGTTATCCTTAACAACCTGCCACCTATCAATCGGTTATCCTCACCATCCTGCCAACTATCAATCGATTATCCTCACCAACCTGCCAACAATCAATCGGTTATCCCCACCAACCTGCCAACAATCAATCAGTTATCCTCACCAACCTGCCAATCATCAATCGTTTATCCTCACGAACCTGTCAACATGCAATCAGTTATCATCACCAACTTCGTATCTTTCCCCTCCTTTCATAAACAACAACAACAACAACAAAATCCATTCCGAATCCAAGAGTACTGGAAAACACTCAAGATGAAAAGCAGGGTTAGGTAGTCTATTGAATAAGCATACATTTGAATATATTGTGAAAGAAAGCGGCGACTCCAGAACTTATTTTCGGTCATTTGATATATCTAGAGGAATGTGTCTCTTGGCTATTTCTTGATTTTGGAAAGGCCTTCTTTAGAATTTGTTTTTTTTTTTTTCACTTGTTCGTTTGTGCGAGAGAACCGGCGTGGTTATGGTTTTAGTAGAACCGGTCTGGTTGTGCGTCTAGTTATGACGTCTGGAGAACCAGCCTAGTTATAACTTTGGTTGGTATAGTCTGTGTAACTAGTCTAGTTGTGACGTCAGTAGAACCATTCTAATTATAACGTCAGTAGAACCATTCTAGTGATGACGGAAGTGGAGTCGGTCTAGTGATGACGTTTGTAGAACCAGTCTAGTTATGACGTCGCTATAACCAGTGCAATGATAACTTCAATAAGACTAGTGTAACTATGACCTGATAGAACCAATGCAGTTATGGATTACTTTGGTAGAACTCTTGTGATAATGTCTTCGGTAGAACTAGTACAACTATTTTTACTGCAATTATTTAGTGAACATAATGATAATAATTATGGCAATGCCAATGATGATAATGATAATGATCATGACAATGCCAATGATGATAATGATAATGATCATGACAATGCCAATGATGATAATGATAATGATCATGACAATGCCAATGATGATAATGATAATGATCATGACAATGCCAATGATGATAATGATAATGATCATGACAATGACATTTATGACAATGATAATGATCATGATAATGGTAATGATG
>NW_028234405.1:10923557-10926057 GCF_977035675.1 Penaeus japonicus | reverse complement strand
TTCTCTTTCACTCTCTCTCTCTCTCGCGCGCGCTCTCTCTCTCTCTCGTTCTGTCTCTCTCTCTTTCTCTCTCTGTCTCCCTCTCTCCCTCTCCCCCCTCCTTCTTTCTCCACCTCTTCCTCCCTTCCTTTCTTCCCTCACACAAACGCTCATACACACGCACAAAGAAAGCTCCCCCCACCCTCCCTCCCCCCTCCCCCACACCCACCTTAGCGGCCATACCTCACTCAGTCACTCATCGTCAATATCGATTCCACATTAGCGTTGTAGAGGTCTCGATGAGTAACCCCCCCTCCCCCTCCCCCTCCCCCTCCCATCCCCCTTCATTCCCCCCGCCCCCTCCCCTTTCCCTTCAGTCCCCCCCTCCCCCACCCCATCCCCCATCAATCCCCCCCTCCCCCCGTTTGGCCTCAACCCCGCGTGCTGTTCAACCACAAGCAACCACAAAGTTTGGACCGCTTGATACCAATCCACTGCTGATTCACCGATTAGTAAGCGATTGTGGTTAACAAGGGTTGGATAATCGCGTTTAGTTTAGTTTCTGGATAATGTATTTCTAGATTTGCTTTCGTTTTTTAAGTGATTATCTATGTTTTTTTTTTTAGATTATTCTTCTTTGTAATTGGTTTTGTTTTGTTAGGCATTTGTCTTGTACCATTCTTTTCCGTTGATTAATTCATCCTATTTTTATTTGATATTGTTTTTTGCTTTTGTTGTTGTTGTTTTTTTGGCCTCTTATGCTTTTTCTTTTCCTTCCCTCCCCCTCTCTCTTTTTCTCTCTTGCCTTCCCTCCTTCCCTCCCTCTTTCTCTCTCTCTCTTTCCTCTCATTCTCCCTCTCTCTTCCTCTCTATCTCCTCTCTTTCTCCCTCTTCTCCCCCTCTCTCGCTCTCGCTATTCAGGCATTGTGCTTTTTTTAGCGTTTTGGATAGAGAAATAAATTTTAGACTTGAAGAAAATATTGTGGCTTGACATGAAAATCGGCGGTTTTTCCCGTAGAGTTAGGGTCGTTTTTTCTTCAAAGGTATGGTCAGTCTGGGAGAACTGTGGTTGTTTTGAGGGAATTGTGGTCGTCTCTCAAGAGTCGTGGTAGGTCGTTTTCAAGAACCGTGGTCGTTCTTAAAGGGTTGCTGTCATTCGTCAGTTTTTTTTTATTTATTTATTTTATTTATTTATTTATTTTTTACATTCTTGTAGACTGTTGTAAATGATGTAGTTTTGTATCTTTTATTTAGATTTTTTTATCATCATCATTATTAGATTTTAGACTTACCTACAGTAACAAGTTTTCACTTTTCCCCTTAATTTAAAATAAAGAAAAGAATTGCGATCGCCCCGAAAACGCCGTGCTCGATCTGTCATTATCATTAATAGATTCTAGACCGTTTTCACTTTTCCCTCCTTAACAAAAAGAAGAAGAATAAAAAAATGAATTGAAGCCTATCTGAAAACGCTGTGGTCGATCTCAAATAGACTGCAGGCGGATTCTCAAAGAAAAGAATCACAGCCAGAATTTTTTTTTTTTTTTTTTTTTTTTTTTTTTTTTTACGACAGGAATTATCCGCTGGGGTCACGTGGAAATAAGTCTCCTAATTGGACTTTTTCCCACTTAAGGTCAGTCAATCGGTCTGTAATAGCGAGATAATCGTTTTTGGAATGGGGGAGGGGGGAGGGGGAGGTAGGGGGGAAGAAGGGGAGGGGTAGAGAAGGAGGGAGGTACAGGGTGTGGGGTAGAGAATGGGGGGGGGGGTACAGGGTGTGGGTATGTGTGCGAAAGAGGGAAGGTTAGGAGCTATGATTTTTATTTCTATCTTTCTTAGTTCATGAAAAGAAAGTGGCTTTGTGATCCAGCCTCTTATCATCGACTCTTGATTTCTCTCTTTCTCCTTCTCGAAATGACCGCTGTGACATTCGTTCTCTCTGTACACAACATGGACGACAGGGTGTGAGCTTTGATCCACCCCCTAACTCCCCCTGCCAATAGGGATTTCGGGTGAGTAATCCTCTCCCCACCCCCCCACCCCTATCCCCCGTCCCCTACAGCCCCCATCTCTCCCCCACACCCCACCCACTTCCTCCTCCCTTCCCCCTTCTCCCTCCCCCTCGCTGACCATATGGACGGGGTCGGAAATGAGAAAACAGGTCCCCTCCCTCCGTCCTCTTATGTTAATATCATCCCAATCAAAACCATTCAAATAAAAGCTACTGAAATACAACCAAAAAAACAAACAAACAACAACAACAACAAGAAAAAACACTCGACAGCAGCTATTGTATATACTATCTAAATATCACTCAACAAAAGTTTGTGGAATACGACCGAAAAACTGTTCGACAGATGTTATCATTACGATCGAAAAAGAACACTCGACAGCGCCTAATAATACGATCGAAAACACTGCGACAGCAGCTACAACCGAAAAAAAACTCTAAAAATACGAAAAAAACATTATCATTTACCATTCACACTCAATAGTATCTAATGAAACACCCTTGATTACC
>NW_028234405.1:10911057-10916057 GCF_977035675.1 Penaeus japonicus | reverse complement strand
TTATCTTTAATAATCTGCGTGCACCATAATTCACCATAATATAATTCCACCTAACCAACACACACACACACACACACACACACACACACACACTTACACACGCACACACACACACACACACACACACACTTACACACCTACGAAATAACACACACACATACACACCCCTAATGACAGAAAGTTCTTCCAAACAGTCGTTTTTTCCCTCTCTCATCGCTGCAAAATATCCAATGAATATTGATAGAGTCAAGTCTGCATTTGCCAGGCGATAGTCAGCAACGAACCAAACGAAATTGGATTTTTTGGGGTTACGTCATTTTAGTAGAGTGAGAGAGAGAGAGAGAGAAAGATAGAGAGAGAGAGAGAGAGAGAGAGAGAGAGAGAGAGAGAGAGAGAGAGAGAGAGAGAGAGAGAGAGAGAGAGAAAGAATAGAGATTAAAATGAATCTTGAATTAACCCATCCTGACAGCAGTCCCTGAGTGATTAAATATAAAAAAAACAACAAAAAAAAAAAAACAACAAAAAAACTATAGATCGTCAAGGAATAATGGAACAAAAAATATATATGAATCGGTGATTATAAATTACACCAAATCTTAATGCATATGTCGTATATTTCGTCCATTTGATGTTCTTAAAAGGAAAATCTCCTTATTCCTGTGCACCTTTTAAAGTCAGACCGTATAATGTATATTAAAAGAGGACACTGTACATTTGCGACCTTCTCTATGTACTGCAAAGTGTACTGTACTCATGGCATAAAGCAGATATATTCTACCTAATGCATAGTCCTACTTGAGTAATCATAAGTAATTTTTAGCATAGCATAATTTAAATGACTAAAAAGGATTCTGAATATCTAGACAAATGGTGAATTTTATTCCCTTGTAGAAAAAGCTGCTTAGGTCTTGTATTACGTCGCTACTTTACATTTCCTTTTGAGTAATTTCTGGAGACGAAGGAGAGAAATCATGGTTTATATGGCTCAAAGAGGGACGGTGAGCATTAATGGTGATGTATATATATATATATATAAATATATATATATATATATATATATATATATATATATATATATATATATATATATATATATATGTGTGTGTGTGTGTGTGTGTGTGTGTGTGTGTGTGTGTGTGTGTGTGTGTGTGTGTGTGTGTTGTGTGTGTATGTGTGTATATATATACCACCCTCTTCCTATCTTTATGGATACACAGAGGTAGACTGGCAGATAGAAAGACATAGATAGACATATAGATAGCTAAGCAGATAGATACATAGATAGAGAGATAGCTAAACACAAATATAGACAGACAGATAGACAGAGAAAGAAGAAGAGATAGAAACGTAGATAAAGCGAAAGAGAAAGAAAAGAACATAAATAAAAAGACAGAGAAGAGAGAGAAAAGGAAAGGAACGAGCACGTGACGCCCATGCTAAAAATAGGTCCGAAATCCCCTCCTTAAATGACGTTTAAACCTGAGATAATTCCCGCTCCTAAACCGTATCGAAGGATTGAAAGTCAGCCCCCTCCTGCCCTCCCCCTTCCTACCCCTCCCCTCACTATAGCCCTTCTCCCTTCCCCCTTCCTCCCCCTCCCCTCACTATAGCCCCTCTCCCTTCCCCCTTCCTCCCCCTCCCCTCACTATAGCCCTTCTCCCTTCCCCCTTCCTCCCCCTCCCCTCACTATAGCCCTTCTTCCTTCTCCCTTCCCCCTCCCTACCCCTCCCCTCCCTTTCACTTCGAACCCTCGTGATTTCCTTAACCCCTTCCCCTAAATTCCCTTATATTCCTCCCTACATCTCTTTACCTTAACCCCTTTCCGTCCCAGCCTCTCTGACGCATTCCCTCGCCTCTTGATTTCCGGGTTTTCTGTCGCCACGCCAGCCTTCTTGACCTTCCCCAGCAACTCCCTTCAACACCTCTCTCCCAGACTCACGTCCCTCCCCTCCCTATAACACAACTCCACCCCCCTCCCCCGCCCTTCCCGTCCCCCTCCCCCTGCCCAACCGAACAACCAACCAGCCTTCATACATGTCTTCTCAAGACCCCTCTCCCCTATCCCCCTTACACCCCCCCCACTGCCCTACCCCCCTCCCCCTCCTCCCTTCCACCTCCCCTCCTCCCCCTCCTGACCCTAAGCGCTCGGGCATCTCCAGAGGACAATGGTAATTCCCGTGCACAAGGCCGAGGCACGAATGACCCTCGTACCAGGTCGAGGGCGAGCGGAGGCTGGAGGGAGGAGAGTGAGCGGACTCAGAGTCGAGGGATTAAAAGAAAACGCGAAGGGTAACCACTCGGAAGAAGAAGAGAAAAAATAAGAAGGTGACGATGATGATGGATGGAGAAGGAGGAGGAGGAGGAGGGGGAGAAGAAAATGAAGAAAAAGAAAAAAAAGAAAGAAGAGAAAAGGAAAGAAAAAGAGGAAAAAAAGGAAAAGGAGAAGAAGAAAAATAAGAAGATGGTGAAGGAGAAGAAGAAGAAGGAGGAGAAGGAGGAGAAGAGACAGCAAAAAAATTTCAATAATTTTCTCTCTTTTCTATACAATTAAAAGAAAGAGAAAGATTTTTTTCCCCAATACTTTTCTCCCTTTTCTGACGTAGGTCGAACAAGAAGGTGGAAAAAACAAGAAAGAAAGAGAATATCGATAAGGAAGGTCACGGTCAGACTAGGTCAAGCTGGGTCGACTGGGACTTACTTCCTGTACGTTTGGTTCTTTGTTTTTGCAACAACTGCAATAATTGGTACTGTTAGTAAGGATGATGATGATAATAAGCATAAAAAATAACAGTTCGTGAGATAATGATAATTATGATAATAATAATTATATAATCTTGGTGAGAACAATTGTAATAATAATGACAATGACAATAATAATGATGAAAATGATAAGAAAGATAAGAGAGATGATAATGATAAGAATGATAACAATAATAAAAAATCAATGACAATAACCATGATAATGGTAACGATAATAATTACAATAATGATAGTAATGATAATCATTGTGATAATGGTGATAATAATAATCATGAATAATGATATAAATGATAATAACAACAATAATAATGATAATAATCATAAATATAATAATGATAATAATCATAAATATAATAATGATAATAATGGTGATGATACTGATAATGCTGATGGTAATTATGATAGTGATGATATTAATAATGATAATATTGACAATGATAATAATAGTGATCATAATGATATGGCAATTATAATGGTGGCAGTATTAATGATAAAGATAATACTAGTGATGATAATGATGATGATAATAATAATAACAACAATAATAGGTATTGAAATAATAATAACAGTAATAACATTATTAATAATAATTACGATAACAATAATGCTAATAATAGCAACAGTTATGATAATGATAAGAATGATGATAAAAATGCTAATAAGATAATGGTGATAAAAGGATAACAATAAAAGTAGAATGAAATATTGGAGCACAGAACTGACAGAAGGGAATCAAATATTAGAACTGGAAATAAGGAGAGGAGTCCGCCAAGGGGGTAACGTATCCCTGCTGCTCTTTGTGCGCCGGAATTGATCATGAGAAAACGAAATTTTGACATGATCTGGGAAGTGTTGAAGGAGAGTTTGATCACCTGCTGTTCATGGATGATTTGAAGTTGTTCTGAGAAGAAAAAGTGTAGCGGAATTAGATTGTCTAAATCCATTCTGTGAAGTTTTTCTTAGACGGTATTCAGATGGAGTTTGGACTTTCGAAATGTGTTGTGATTTTTATGGTGTTGAAAACGGGAGAGTTTGTCCGAACTGTGGTATATAAATGGCGACATGATGAGATGAGTAGGAGCTGAATCAGGATATAAGTACCTGGGAAGAGAGGCAGATGGAATAAAGCGCGATGATATGAAAGAGGAGACAAAGAAAGAGTATCTACAGCGTTTGAGAAGGATATTGGGATCAGAATCGACCGGCGGGAAGGCCATATAAGCAATAAATTCGCAGGCAGTGGTTCGATCGAGCGAGTTATAGGAGTTGAACTGGGTGACAAGAAGGCTTCCTATCATGCATGGAGCTCATCATCCACGGGCAGACATTGAGCTGATCGTCTATACATAAAGAGAGCGATCGGAGGAGAGGGAGAGAGAAGTTGTGGAATACTGCGTGGATATTGAACAAGAGAGCTTGCTGAGGTATCCAACCCGAAGTGAGGAAGCCATGGTAGTAATAGTGAGATAAAAGGGTATATTAAAAGCACGGAAAAGAGAGCAAATAAAGCAAGAAGTTTAAAAAGATTATAAAGAACCACTGCTCAATAATAGCTTACACGAACACTACCATAAATTTACGAGTGAAGTAACGGGGAAACATGGGTGGGTCTAACAGCAGAAAGGAGCACTGCAAAAAGAGAGACTAGATGCGCAGGTCCAGTCATTGACCACAAATTGGCGGGATAATTTTAGAAATGAGCGTGTCTCCATTGTGTCGAATTTGTAATGAATTTGAAGAAACCACTATCCATATTGCAAATGAATGCCATAGATTTGCACAGAACGAGGGTAAATTGTGGCGACATGATGGATACGCCAAAAATTGGAAAAAAATGGAAGCTGTGTGGTGGGACATGGCATGGCCACAAAGCATGGAGAGTAACGGAGTCCGAGACGTGTAAAGTTCTTTGGAATTTTCCAATTCAAACAGACCAAGAGTTTAGTCACAAAACGAATTTAGTGAAGTGGGCATAGTAATTCATATAGATTTTGAACTTGCACGCCCATTTGACTCGCGGATCGTAAAGGAGGAAGATGAGAAAGTGTGCAACCCTCTTCAATAAGAGGTAGCCCGGCTGTGGGAAGTGAAACAAAGTTGAGATAGTGCCGATTATTGTTATGGCCTTAGGGACAGTGACATAAAAAGGAACATAAAAAAAATATAATATCTAGTAGATTTATCGTAAAGAGTTTGCATCCTTGGCACGGCTAGAACTATTAATAAAGTACTAGACAGCT
>NW_028234405.1:10896057-10901057 GCF_977035675.1 Penaeus japonicus | reverse complement strand
TACATATATATATATAAATATTTATATATATATATATGTATATATATATATATATATATATAATATATATATGTGAGTGTGTGTGTGTGTGTGTGTGTGTGTGTGTGTGTGTGTGTGTGTGTGTGTGTGTGTGTGTGTGTGTGTGCGCACACACGCACAAACACATACACACACACACACACACACATATAAGCATGCTCGTGTACTTAGGTATGTGTATATATAGATATTTTTCTTGAATAAATGAATAAACGAGGGAGCTGCCTTTTAAAGACATATAATCCCTCGAAAAGTAATGATAAAGGAAAAAAATCACCAAAAGAGGGCAGTCCAACGAGGGGAAACGCCAACACGACAGGGTAGCTTTGGAAAGAAGGACAGAGAGAGAGAGCGAGAGAGAGAGAGAGAGAGAGAGAGAGAGAGAGAGAGAGAGAGAGAGAGAGAGAGAGAGAGAGAGAGAGAGAGAGAGAGAGAGAGAGAGAGAGAGAGAGAGAGAGAGAGAGAGAGAGAGAGAGAGAGAGAGAGAGAGAGAGAGAAAGAAAGAAAGAGAGAAAGTAAGTGAGTGAGAGAGAGAGAGAGATAGAAAGAGAAAGAAAGAGAAAGAAAGCGAGAGAGAGAGAGAAAATAGGTAAATAGTCGACGGCAGAATAAAACCAGGAAATGTGGACGTGATGGAGACAGAGGAAAATGATAAAGGTTATGGAGAAAGTGACATAGATAAAGAAAGATGGAAAGAAACGGGAGAGACATGGGACGTTGCGTGAATACTGTGGGAGATAAAAGTTTGTGGGAGGAAGGAGAGGGAGAAAGAAGAGGAAAGAAAATAGAGGAAAGATGGGAGAGGAGAAATGGATGAAGAACGGAAGGATGGGAAAAAGATGGGCGTCACAGAGACAAAGGAAGGACGTAAGGGAGAGAAAACAAGGGGGAAGAGAGAGGAAGGAAGGGAAAGAGAGAGAAAAGATGGAAAAGAGAGAGAAGAGAAGGGAGATAGGGAGAGGAGAAAGGGGCGTGAGAGAGACGAAAAGGAGGGCGCAAAGAAACGAAAGAAAGAGGAAAGAGTGAAAAAATGGGCCCCAGAAGAAGAAGGGCGTAAGGAAGAAGAGATAAGGGAGAAAGAGAGAGGAAAAGAAGGCGCAGGGAAACGAAAGAAGTGGTGTGAGGGAGACGAAAGGTGGATGAATCAGAGAACTAAAAAGCGAAATACACAGAATTTAAGAGAAGGAAGTGAATGCAACAACAGCAACAACACTGATAACAACAACAACAACACTGACAACAACAACACTGACACCACCACCAACAACAAGAACAAGAACAACAACAACAACAACAAAAATACTGACAACAAAAACAAAAACACTGACAACAACAACAAAAACACAGACAACAACAACAACACTGACAACGACAACAATGACTAGCGAATTATGGAACAAGGGAGGGAGAGAGTGGGGGAAAAAAGGAAGAATATCAAATAGAATTGTAAAGGAAAGGGAAGGAGGGAGGGTGAACAGGAAGGGCAGAGAGGGGAAAGGATAATAGAATGATCGTTTAAGAGGGGAATAGAAGGTCAGAAGCGAAGGGGAGAAAAGTGAGGGAGGAGGAGGAGGAGGAGGAGGAGGAGGAGGAGGAGGAGCAAGTGGAGAAGGAGGAGGAGGAGGAGGACGAGGAGCAAGTGGAGAAGGAGGAGGAGGAGGAGCAGGAGGAGGAGGAAGAGGAGGAGGAGGAGCAGAAGGAGGAGGAAGAGGAGGAGCAGGAGGAAGAGGACGAGGAGGAGGACGAGGAGCAGGACGAGGAGGAGGAGTAAGAGGAGGAAGAGGAGGAGGAGGAGGAGGAGGAGGAGGAGGAGGAGGAGGAGGAGGAGGAGGAGGAGGAGGAGGAGGAGGAGGAGGAGGAGGAGCAGCAGGAGCAGGAGCAGGAGGAGGACGAGGAAGAGGAGGAAGAGGAGGAGGAGGAGGAGGAGGAGGAGGAGGAGGAGGAGGAGGAGGAAGCGGAGGGGGAGGAGAGGGATGAAGAGGAACGGTAAGGAGTATTAAAGAGAGGGGAGAGAGAGATAAAAAAAAACGAGAACACAAGAAAAAAAAAAATAAGTACGGGGGGAGAGAAGACACAAGAAGGGGGTGCTGGGGAGGAGGAGTGGGGGGGGGATCGGAAGGTGAAGCATGCAAAGCCAAGACCTTTAGACCAAGACATTGCATGATGCCATAAATAAAATGTAATTACAGTGCGAAGGTTTACCAGTGACAAGTAAATGTAATCTCACAGGAAGGGGAAGAGACTAGAGAGCCTCTCCCTTTCCCCTTTCTCCCTATTCCTCTCTCTCATCCCCTCTCCTTCTACTTCCCCTCTCTAACCCTCTCCCTCTCCCCCTCTCCTTCGTTTCCTTCCACACAATCTTCGTCCCTCTTCCTTGTTTTTCTCCCTCCATCTCTTCCTCTTCTCCTCTCCCCTCTCTCTCTCTCCTCATTTCTCCTTCCACACACCTTCTCCTCTCTTCCTTTCTCTTCCCTTCCCATTCCCTCTTCCTTCCTCACCCTCTCCCCTACTCCCACTCCACCCCTATTCCCGTTCCACCCCTCCACCCCTCCCTATCTCCACTCCTCCACCCCTCCCCCCCACCACCCCTCCATCCTTCCACCCCGCCATCCCTCCCCCCTCCCCCCCTCCACCCCCTATCTACAAGGATGTCTAGTCTTCATATATCGTGTCACAAGTGATGTCCAGCTCCCCATCAAAGGCCATTGTCTACTGGAACCCATTAATAATACATGGGGGAAAGAAAACCAGAGGGGTCATTGGTGGCCTCTCAGCTGTACAACACTCGCGACACACACACACACACACACACACACACACACACACACACACACACACACACACACACACACACACACACATAATGTTCACGCGCGTTAGGACTAAAAAACATGTTAGAACAAAAACAACAGCATATCATGATGTATAGATAAAAGATGAAAAGAAACAAATAGAAAAAACAACAACAACATATTATGATGTGTAGATAAAAGATGAAAAGAAACAAATAGATACGTACATGGATGAATGAATGATTGTATGAATAAACAAAAACTGAATGAATGAATAGATTAATATGCATTTGAATAGCTGCATAAGTAGGGAGAGATATAGAATGAGAGAGAATAGACGACGGAGAGAGAGAGAGAGAGAGAGAGAGAGAGAGAGAGAGAGAGAGAGAGAGAGAGAGAGAGAGAGAGAGAGAGAGAGAGAGAGAGAGAGAGAGAGAGAGAGAGAGAGAGAGAGAGAGAGAGAGAGAGAGAGAGAGGGAGAGAGAGAGAGAGAGAAAGAGAAAGAGAAGGGAAGAGACAGACAGAGACAGAATCAGAGAGAGAGAGAGAGAGAGAGAGGGAGAGAGAGAGAGAGAGAGAGAGAGAGAGAGAGAGAGAGAGAGAGAGAGAGAGAGAGAGAGAGAGAGAGAGAGAGAGAGAGAGAGAGAGAGAGAGAGAGAGAGAGAGAGAGAGAAAGACAGATAGAGACAGAGGCAGAGAGAGAGAGAGAGAGAGAGAGAGAGAGAGAGAGAAAGACAGATAGAGACAGAGGCAGAGAGAGAGAGAGAGAGAGAGAGAGATAAAGAAGGGAAGAGACAGATAGAGACAGAGGCAGAGAGAGAGAGAGAGAGAGAGAGAGAGAGAGAGAGAGAGAGAGAGAGAGAGAGAGAGAGAGAGAGAGAGAGAGAGAGAGAGAGAGAGAGAGAGAGAGAGAGAGAGAGAGAGAGAGAGAGATAAAGAAGGGAAGAGACAGATAGAGACAGAGGCAGAGAGAGAGAGAGAGAGAGAGAGAGAGAGAGAGAGAGAGAGAGAGATAAAGAAGGGAAGAGACAGAGAGAGACAGAGGCAGAGAGAGAGAGAGAGAGAGAGAGAGAGAGAGAGAGAAACCCCCGTAAAAGTAAACGAAAGCCAACACAGCCACGTCAAGAAAACGCCCACATTTAGCACTAACAGGGTTTCAGGAGAAGAAAAAAGAAAAAGAAAAAAATATGCGCCTTTAGGTGGATAAACCAAAAAGATATACTGTGCACACTGGAACTGTTTTTGACGGAGGCAGAGTATTTTTGAAATGAGGCGAAGTGGAATGTTGAGCTTGTCTTTTCCTACCTTGGTTTCCTCTTTCTTTCACGCACATACAGGCATGGTTGTACACGTGCACATGCATGCTTATAAGATGGATATCGGTGCACAGGGCATAGAGAGACATACACACACAGACACACACAGATACAAACAAACATATATAAAAGACACACACACACCAACACACACAGATACAAACAAACATATATAAAAGACACACCAGCACACCAACACACACACACACACACACACACACACACACACACACACATAGGCACGCACGCACAAACACACACACACAGCACACGGGTGGCTTAACTCTAGCTTGTGGACTAAACCATCAGTAATGCCCTCCATGTAAATTGCTATGCACGGTTGACACTGAGAACCTGCAACCGAGTATGTTGCTTTGAGCTGACGCGCTGATGGCTGTCCAGGTCGGGGGATTTGCCATGCAAGAAGAGGTATTTGTGTGCAACATTGAGAGGAATATGGATGGTTTCCTCTACTTTGCATCATTTCACTTTTAAAGGGAGAGTTTCTTTCGGTGTGGATTGGCAGGTTGTCTCGGATAACATGGCTGATCCTCTGTTTGTCTGTCTGTCTGTCTGACTGTCTTTTTTGTCTGTCTGGTTGTCTTTCTGTCTGTCTCTGTCTGTCTGTCTGTCTCTCTCTCTCTCTCTCTCTCTCTCTCTCTCTCTCTCTCTCTCTATATATATATATATATATATATATATATATATATATATATACATATATACACATATGTGTGTGTGTGTGTGTGTGTGTGTGTGTGTGTGTATAAAACCTTTCTCTCCCTTCCTCTCTCTCTCTCTCTCTCTCTCTCTCTCTCTCTCTCTCTCTCTCTCTCTCTCTCTCTCTCTCTCT
>NW_028234405.1:10853557-10866057 GCF_977035675.1 Penaeus japonicus | reverse complement strand
GCGTGTGTATGTATAAACATAATAGATATGTAAATATACATATGTATATTTACATCTATCTATCTATCTGTCCAAATATAAATGAGAGAGAGAGAGAGAGAGAAAGAGCTGTACACGTAATAAAGGTAACGCGTGACCTTGTGATGTCAATCTAACTCCAGCGAGGCGATCACAGGCAGTGGTGATGGAGTGCCACCAAATCACTTGTTCTTCGAGGTCGACACGACATACTCGTACCTACTGGAGGAGCAGCTTTGCTTGTGAGGAGTGTGCGTTTGATTCTTATATGCTGGTGTGTAAACTGACATTTTTTTTACATTTTTTTTCTTTAATGGTAAAAATCATCTTGGATTTTTTTTTTACATATTTTTCTTTTATGGGAAAATCATCTTGGGATTTTTTTTTTTTTTTTACATTTTTTTTTGTTTAATGGTAAAATCATCTTCGATTTTTTTTTACATTTTTTTTCTTTAATGGGAAAATCATCTTGGATTTTTTTTTTACATTTTTTTTTCTTTAATGGTAAAATCACCATGGAATTGAATTGAATGTTGACTTTAGATTGTAAGTATATGTTTATATGATGTGTATCCTTTTCGTAGGAATATCTCCATTATGATACGGAATATCTAATGATATCATGCATGTTAAAGGAATACAAACACTATAACGTGAGTAACAAAGACGAAAGGAAACACAAGCTCAGTAATAAAGGGAACAATAAACCGAAGGGGACGTGGTAGAGTAAAGAGTGGAAGGGGACGTGGTAGAGTCAAGCGTGGAAGGGAACGTGGTAGAGTAAAGAGTGGAAGGGGATGTGGTAGAGTAAAGAGTGGAAGGGGATGTGGTAGAGTAAAGAGTGGAAGGGGACGTGGTAGAGTAAAGAGTGGAAGGGGACGTGGTAGAGTAAAGAGTGGAAGGGGACGTGGGAGAGAAAAGAGTGGAAGGGGACGTGGTAGAGTAAAGAGTGGAAGGGGACGTGGTAGAGTAAAGAGTGGAAGGGGACGTGGTAGAGTAAAGAGTGGAAGGGGACGTGGTAGAGTAAAGAGTGGAAGGGGACGTGATAGAGTAAAGAGTGGAAGGGGACGTGGAAGAGTAAAGAGTGGAAGAGGACGTGGTAGAGTAAAGAGTGGAAGGGGACGTGGTAGAGTAAAGAGTGGAAGGGGACGTGGTAGAGTAAAGAGTGGAAGGGGACGTGGTAGAGTAAAGAGTGGAAGGGGACGTGGTAGAGTAAAGAGTGGAAGGGGACGTGGTAGAGTAAAGAGTGGAAGGGGACGTGGTAGAGTAAAGAGTGGAAGGGGATGTGGTAGAGTAAAGAGTGGAAGGGGACGTGGTAGAGTAAAGAGTGGAAGGGGACGTGGTAGAGTAAAGAGTGGAAGGGGACGTGGTAGAGTAAAGAGTGGGAGGGGACGTGGGAGAGTAAAGAGTGGAAGGGGACGTGGTAGAGTAAAGAGTGGAAGGGGACGTGGTAGAGTAAAGAGTGGAAGGGGACGTGGTAGAGTAAAGAGTGGAAGGGGACGTGGTAGAGTAAAGAGTGGAAGGGGACGTGGTAGAGTAAAGAGTGGAAGGGGACGTGGTAGAGTAAAGAGTGGAAGGGGACGTGGTAGAGTAAAGAGTGGAAGGGGACGTGGTAGAGTAAAGAGTGGAAGGGGACGTGGTAGAGTAAAGAGTGGAAGGGGACGTGGTAGAGTAAAGAGTGGAAGGGGACGTGGTAGAGTAAAGAGTGGAAGGGGACGTGATAGAGTAAAGAGTGGAAGGGGACGTGGAAGAGTAAAGAGTGGAAGAGGACGTGGTAGAGTAAAGAGTGGAAGGGAACGTGGTAGAGTAAAGAGTGGAAGGGGACGTGGTAGAGTAAAGAGTGGAAGGGGACGTGGTAGAGTAAAGAGTGGAAGGGGACGTGGTAGAGTAAAGAGTGGAAGGGGACGTGGTAGAGTAAAGAGTGGAAGGGGACGTGGTAGAGTAAAGAGTGGAAGGGGACGTGGTAGAGTAAAGAGTGGAAGGGGACGTGGTAGAGTAAAGAGTGGAAGGGGACGTGGTAGAGTAAAGAGTGGAAGGGGACGTGGTAGAGTAAAGAGTGGAAGGGGACGTGGTAGAGTAAAGAGTGGAAGGGGACGTGGTAGAGTAAAGAGTGGAAGGGGACGTGGTAGAGTAAAGAGTGGAAGGGGACGTGGTAGAGTAAAGAGTGGAAGGGAACGTGGTAGAGTAAAGAGTGGAAGGGGACGTGGTAGAGTAAAGAGTGGAAGGGGACGTGGTAGAGTAAAGAGTGGAAGGGGACGTGGTAGAGTAAAGAGTGGAAGGGGACGTGGTAGAGTAAAGAGTGGAAGGGGACGTGGTAGAGTAAAGAGTGGAAGGGGACGTGGTAGAGTAAAGAGTGGAAGGGGACGTGGTAGAGTAAAGAGTGGAAGGGGACGTGGTAGAGTAAAGAGTGGAAGGGAACGTGGTAGAGTAAAGAGTGGAAGGGGACGTGGTAGAGTAAAGAGTGGAAGGGGACGTGGTAGAGTAAAGAGTGGAAGGGGACGTGGTAGAGTAAAGAGTGGAAGGGGACGTGGTAGGGTAAAGAGTGGAAGGGGGCGTGGTAGGGTCAAGGGTGGAAGGGAACGTGGTAGAGTAAAGAGTGGAAGGGAACATGGTAGAGTAAAGAGTGGAAGGGGACGTGGTAGAGTAAAGAGTGGAAGGGGACGTGGTAGAGTAAAGAGTGGAAGGGGACGTGGTAGAGTAAAGAGTGGAAGGGGACGTGGTAGAGTAAAGAGGGGAAGGGGAGGGGGTAGAGTAAAGAGGGGAAGGGGAGGTGGTAGAGTAAAGAGTGGAAGGGGACGTGGTAGAGTAAAGAGTGGAAGGGGACGTGGTAGAGTAAAGAGTGGAAGGGGACGTGATAGAGTAAAGAGTGGAAGGGGACGTGGAAGAGTAAAGAGTGGAAGAGGACGTGGTAGAGTAAAGAGTGGAAGGGGAGGTGGTAGAGTAAAGAGTGGAAGGGGATGTGGTAGAGTAAAGAGTGGAAGGGGACGTGGTAGAGTAAAGAGTGGAAGGGGACGTGGTAGAGTAAAGAGTGGAAGGGGACGTGATAGAGTAAAGAGTGGAAGGGGACGTGGAAGAGTAAAGAGTGGAAGAGGACGTGGTAGAGTAAAGAGTGGAAGGGGACGTGGTAGAGTAAAGAGTGGAAGGGGACGTGGTAGAGTAAAGAGTGGAAGGGGACGTGGTAGAGTAAAGAGTGGAAGGGGACGTGGTAGAGTAAAGAGTGGAAGGGGACGTGGTAGAGTAAAGAGTGGAAGGGGACGTGGTAGAGTAAAGAGTGGATGAGGACGTGGTAGAGTAAAAGAGTGGAAGGGGATGTGGTAGAGTAAAGAGTGGAAGGGGATGTGGTAGAGTAAAGAGTGGAAGGGGACGTGGTAGAGTAAAGAGTGGAAGGGGACGTGGTAGAGTAAAGAGTGGAAGGGGACGTGATAGAGTAAAGAGTGGAAGGGGACGTGGAAGAGTAAAGAGTGGAAGGGGACGTGGTAGAGTAAAGAGTGGAAGGGGACGTGGTAGAGTAAAGAGTGGAAGGGGACGTGATAGAGTAAAGAGTGGAAGGGGACGTGGAAGAGTAAAGAGTGGAAGAGGACGTGGTAGAGTAAAGAGTGGAAGGGGACGTGGTAGAGTAAAGAGTGGAAGGGGACGTGGTAGAGTAAAGAGTGGAAGGGGACGTGGTAGAGTAAAGAGTGGAAGGGGACGTGGTAGAGTAAAGAGTGGAAGGGGACGTGGTAGAGTAAAGAGTGGAAGGGGACGTGGTAGAGTAAAGAGTGGAAGGGGACGTGGTAGAGTAAAGAGTGGAAGGGGACGTGGTAGAGTAAAGAGTGGAAGGGAACGTGGTAGAGTAAAGAGTGGAAGGGAACGTGGTAGAGTAAAGAGTGGAAGGGGATGTGGTAGAGTAAAGAGTGGAAGGGGACGTGGTAGAGTAAAGAGTGGAAGGGGACGTGGTAGAGTAAAGAGTGGAAGGGGACGTGATAGAGTAAAGAGTGGAAGGGGACGTGGAAGAGTAAAGAGTGGAAGAGGACGTGGTAGAGTAAAGAGTGGAAGGGGACGTGGTAGAGCAAAGAGTGGAAGGCGACGTGATAGAGTAAAGAGTGGAAGGGGATGTGGGAGAGTAAAGAGTGGTAGAGGACGTGGCTCTTCCCCTATAACCCTCCAGCCTCCCTCACACCCCTACTTCTGTCATTCTTATACCTGTCCCTCCTCCTATTCTTCAGCCCTTCCCCCCCTCCCTAAAGAACACCCCCTCCCCCCTTCCTCCCTTACCCCTACCCTCCAATCTCCAAGGACCCCCTCCTTCCTCCCTTACCCCTACCCTCCAATCCCTAAGGATCCCCCCTCTCCCCCTTCCTCCCTTACCCTTGCCCTCCAATCCCTGAGGATTCCCCCTTCCCCCCCTTTCCTCCACTCTCTCAGGACCCCCTCCCCCCCCCTCTCGAATGTACGAGCCAAACACAGATTCCTTTGTGTAGAGGGACTTGCACCACTCGGGAAAACTTTTTTTTCGTGGAATAAAACATTTTTTTTTCTTTTCTTTTTTCGTGTCTATTATTTGTTTTAAATCTCTGGGAATAATAATTATTTTTTTTGTGTGTGGGAAGCTTTCTTTTTTTTTTCTTTTCATTCATTCATTTTTTTTTCCTTAATGGAGTGGAGAAAGAGTTCATGCATGGAGAGACACAATCATGCACAGTAAAATTGTTATGATTAAATATTTGCTATTAAATGACTTTTTTTTAATTTTTTATTAGTGGTATTGTGTGTCGAGGATTCAATGACGTCTCTGATTGCTTTTTACGTAGAGAAATATTGTTCGAAATCATTACTTGTGAATAATACAAGAGATTTGGAGATTGCATTAATTTTATTGAGACGTTGCATTTGCTTGTTTGCTTATCAGATATATGGTCTTTGCTTTGCTCGTCACTGCTCTCTTTCTATTTCCTTTTCTTTCTTTCTCTGTCTGTCTCTCTCTCTCTTTCTCTTTTTCTCTCTCACTCTCTCTCTTTCTTTCTCTTTCTCTCTCTCTCTCTCTCACTCTTTCTCTTTCTCTCTATCTCTCTCACTCTTACTCTTTATTTATTTCTTTCTC
The DNA here is from genome assembly GCF_977035675.1 of Penaeus japonicus. Lineage (NCBI taxonomy): Eukaryota > Metazoa > Arthropoda > Malacostraca > Decapoda > Penaeidae > Penaeus > Penaeus japonicus. The sequence continues at coordinate 10,860,959 of NW_028234405.1, read as the reverse complement.
TCTCTGTCTGTCTCTCTCTCACTCTCTCCCTCCCCCCCTCTCTGTCTGTCTGTCTGTCTCTCTCTCTCTCTCTCTCTCTCTCTCATACACACAATTTTACCAATTCAGTATCTCACCCATACTCTAACTCACTGACTCTTACTCTCCCTCACTTTTCTTTCTCCCAATTACACCCCAAAGCCCCCTCCCCTCCCCCTAAATAAAAAGACGAAAAGAAAATCAACCCCAAAATTCTTAAAATTTCAAAAAAATAAAAAGTTCCTCACCAGTGGGGGGAAACCCTTTAAAATATTAGTTTTGGGACCCACCTCCATGAAATTACGACTGGGCCGGGTCTTTCCCCCATAACAACCCGGGGTTTTCCTATGGGGGGGGTGGGGTGGGGGTGGGGGTGGGGGCGGTAGAGGATAGATGGAAAGTGGGGAGGAGGGGTTGAGGTAAGGATGGGTACAGTAAGGTGGGGGTAAAGGGGGAAATAAAAGGGTTGGGGATGGGGAAAGTTAGAGTAAAAGGGGAAGGGGGACGGGGAGATCAAGCTAAGGGGAAGGGGTAGAGAAAAAGAGGGGAAGGGAACTTTGGTAAAGAAAAGGTGGGTTGGGGAAAGGGGTACAAAGGGAGGGTATAAAGTTTGGGAGGGGGACTATGACAAGGGGTAAATGAATTTTTGTCTAGAAAAGGGAAAAATGACTAGATCAGAAACTAAAATGACAGAAAGGGTGGGTAGGGACAGAGCACAAATACTTTGGGGTAGAAAATGGGGAGAGGGAGGGAGGGGGGGGGGAGGGTACACAGAGAGACTTAAAGGGTGCGAAATTTTCAACAAGGAAGGGGAAGGATAAAAACTACAACGAGGGAAATAACAGAAAGATTCAAACTAGGGAAAAAAGGGGGGAGGGAAAAAAAAAAAAAAACTAGCAGATAAACAAAACCAGGGCAGGGGACGAAGCCTGGGGGTTTTCCCCCCGTTTCCCTCAACAGGGGGGTCAACCCCCCGTGGAGGGCAAACTGAAAACCCCCTTTTAAAGGCGCCCGAAAACTTTTAAAACCTTTGGACGCTTTTTAAACCCCGAGGCAGCTGCCCGGGTTTGAAAACCGAGGGGTCGTGTCGGGGCAGGGCGGAAACGGGGAGTGTTTTTTTTTGTAATAGATTTGGGAAAAGATAGTAAAATAGGCACACAAACCCGCCCCGAATTTCCACCAAACACAAAAAACAAAAAAACATGCAGGAAAATATACACACACCAAAACAAACGTAAAAACACAAAAAACCCCCAACACACACCCACTTTTTCAAACACACACACACACACACACACACCATACACACACACACAAAATAAACAAAACACAAAACACACGTAAAATACTTCGAAACAAACCCAAAAGAAAATACAGAAACAGACAAACAACAAACGCAAATCGTCCTTAAAAAAGGGTTAATCAAGTAAATAAAAACCTTTTTAAGTTTTAAAACTGTCTAATTAAATTCGATAATTTTTGGAAATTTTTTGCAATCTAAGAAAACCCAAATTTTGGGCACGCCTGAGGGCCAAATTTAAAACCCTTTTTAAATTGACGGGAAAAAAGGGGAAGGGGAAAGGGGGGGGGGGGTGAGAAGGGGGGGGAAGCAAAAGATTTAAAAGGGGAAAAAAAGAGACAAAAGGGAGAGAAGAAAAGAGAGAGAGAAGAGAGGAGAGAGAGAATAAGAAAGAGAAAAGGGGGAGGTTTAAAAGAGAGAAGATTGAAAGTTTAAAATAAAAGAAAGAGAAGGGGAGAAAGAAGAAAAGGGGAGAAGGAAGAAAGAAAGAAGAAAGAAAAGGGAGAAGAAGAAAAAAGAGAGAAAAGATTGAAAAGAGAAAAACAGAAAAAAAAGAGGGGGGGAAAAGAAAGACAAAAAAAAAAAAAAAAATAAAAGCCCGAAAGAGCATGAGAGGAGAGAAGAGAGAGAGGAAAAGAGGAGAAGAAGAAGAGAGAAAGAAAAAGGGGGAAAGAGGGAAAGAGAGAGAAAAAAAGAAGAAAAAAGAGAGAAGAAGAGAAAGAGAAAGAAGGAGAGAAGAAGAAAGAAAGAAGAAAAAGAGAGAGAGGAGAAGGTGAGAAGAGAGAGGGAGAGGAAAAAAAGAGAGAAGAAAAAAGAAGAAGAGAAGAGAAGAGAAAGAAAAGGAGAGAGAGAGAGAAAAGACGAGAGGGGAGAAAAAGAAAAGGGGAAAAATATAGAAGAAGAATATGAAAAGAAAAAAAAAAAACAATATAAAATATATATATAAATATAAATATAAATATATAAAAAACACACAACATTTTTAACACAAACACACACCCCACACACACACACACACACACACACACACCACAAACACACACACACACAAAAGAAAAATATATATTTATAAATAAAATATAAAAATATATAATAAATATATATAAAATATTTATATATAAAATATAAAAACCACTTTATCAATATTTATACATACATCTTCCTTTCATTCACATGATAAAATTTGTTGGTGTTTGCGTAATGTGTGTGGAAATTTGTTTTGTGGTTTTTGTGGGGGGTTTTTTGTGTGTTGTGTTTGTGTGGGGGTGGGGTTTTTGTGTTGGAATGTGTTTTGGTTTTGGGGGTATTTTTTGTGTGTGGGGAAAGGGCAATCATAGTATAACTATATAAAACTACTAAAAAAAATAAAAAAAAACCCGTTTAATTCTCTCACAAAAAAAAAAAAGAAGACTACACACGTAAAACCTTTCTAAACATTACGTAATATTTTTTATGATAAGCTACATATGACATATACATATCATTATAAGACATATACATATACGAAAGATGTATAGGAGAAAATCGAAAAAATGGAATATTTACACATATGTATTTCTATATCTGTATAAACATACCCTTAAAATGGACCAAAATTCAAAAATTAAAAATAAACGAATACAAGTTTATCTGTACCTAGACAAAAACAAAAGCTTTCTAATGGACTCAAAAGAGAGAGTGAGAGAGAAAAAAAACACACACACATACACACATATACACCTAAAAAAAAAAAAAAAAAAAAGAACAAGCACATAAACAACCCAATAGAACAAAAAAAAAAAAAAAAAAAAAAAAAAAACCCAAAAACTCAAAATGCCCGGAAACAAATGCAAACACGAAGCCACCACAACACCCCTCAGTGTCTTCCACACGCCTGTCAGGGGGAAACCACGCTCTTTCACGTCCGGGGGAAAACCAGTAAGCCCCCCGTGATCCCCTTGAGGGGTTTGACATTGATAAATTTTCCGGGGGACCCTTTTTTGCCGGGGGGAAATGGAGGCGGGGGGGGAGGTTGGGGGGATGGGGGTGGGGGGGAGGGGGAAAAGGGGGGGGGAGGATAAATTTGAGGGGTAAGGGGGGGGAGGGGGGGGGAGAAAGGGTTGTTTTTGGGGGGAGGGGGAAGGGGGGAAAAGGGGGAAAGGAGGGGGAGGGGCAGGGGGGAGGGGGGAATGGAGGGGGGGGAGGAAAAATGGGGGGAAAAGGGGGGGGAAATGGAGGATGGGGGGGGAGGGAAAAGGGTAGGGGGGGGGAAAAGGGGGTTGGGGGGGAAGGGGGGGAAGGTGGGGGGTGGAGGAGGGGGGGGAAAAGGGGGGGAAAAGGGGGGGAAGGGGGGAGGGAAAGGGGGGGGGAAATGGGAAAGGGGGAGGGGGGGTTGGGGGGGAGGGGGGGAGGGGAAGGGGGGGAGGTTAAAAATAAATTGGGGATAATAAAAGGGGGGGGGGGGAGGGGGCAAAGGGGGGAGGTTCGGGGGGGGGGGAAATTAATTTGAAGGAGGATTAAAGGGGGGTTTAATTTTGGAGGATGGGGGGGGGAAAAAAGGGGGGGGGGGAGGGGGTGGTAAATTTTAATTTTTGGGCAAAAGGGAAACCAAAATTTTGGGGGTTTTTTTTTTTTTTCATTTTTAAAATTTTTATGAAAAAAAAACAGGGATATGGAAAAAAAGGGTAATTTTTGTAAAATTTTTTTTGGGAAATGGGTTGAAAAGGGGGAAGCTTTAATGGTGGGGAAAGGGGGGGGGCTTAATATGAATAAAGGGGGAAGGAATTTTAAAAAAAAATAAAACCATACAAAAACAGCATGCCCTTTTCATCCTTTTCCCCTCTTTTTCTTTTCTCTTCTCTCCCCCTCTCCCTCTCTCTCATCTCTTCCCTTTCTCATTCCCACTCACTGTCTCTTTCTTTCTCTCTCTCTCCCCAAATTCTCACTCTCTCTTCTCTTTTTAATTTTCCCCCTCTCTCCCCTCTCTCTCTCTCCTCAATTTTAATTTTCCCCTTCCCCTCTCTCTCTTCTCTCTCTCTCTTTTCCTTTCTCACTCACTGTCCCCTTTTCTTTTTCCCCCTCTCTCTCCCCCATTCTCACTCTCCTCTCTCTCTTCTCTCCCCTCTCCCCTCCCCCCTCTCTCTCTCATTCCCCCACTCTCCCCCTCCCCCAACCCCTCACCTCTCTCTCTCCCCTCTTTTCTCTTTCTTCTCCTCCCCCTCTCTCTTTCTCACTCACTCGTCCTTTTTTTTTCTCTCTCCTCTTATTTTTCACTCACTGTCTTTTCTATTCCCCCTCACCTTCTTTTCCCCTCTTTTTTTTCTAATCCCCTCTTTCTCTCCCCTCTTCTTTTTCCTTCCTCTCACTCCCCCCTCCCCCCTCTCTCCCCTCCATTTTCCCCTTCCTTCTCTTTTTTTCTCTCTCTCTCTTCCCCCTTTTCCCCCTCCCCCCCACCCCCTCCCCCTCCCCTCTTTTCTTTCCTCTCTCTCTTCCCCCCTCCCCTTTTCCCCCTCTCCCCTTCCTCCCCCTCTCTCTCCCCCCTTATTTTTTTTTATATATATAAAAATATTTAAAATATATTTATGAAAAGTTTTATATTTCCTGTGTTGTGTTTTTTTTATATATAAACACAAAAAACATCCCCCTTTTAAACCTATCTGTCAATATACCATCATAAAAACCTTTATCAAAAAATATTTTGAAAAAAAAGGGAAAATTCTTGTTGAGGAACATCAAAAAACCACAGTACAAAAAAAAAACAAAAAACCGATCTAACACATAAAAATAATAAAAAAGAAAACAAAACAGAAAAAAAAAAATAAAAATTTTTAAAATTTCCCTTCAAAAAAACGCCGGGAAAAATTTCACAAAAAACCCAAAAAAACTAAAGGGCAAAAAACAGCGGGGAATTTTTTTCGCCCAAAATTTAAACGCAAAAATGGGGAAAATTTTTATCCCTCAATCTTTTATTCTTTTGCAAAAAATTCATCTCTTTAAGCGACACACGTTCAAAAGAAACTGGAGAATTTTTTTTTTTTTTTTTTTTTTTTTTTTTTTTTTTTTTTTTTTTTTTTTTACGAGTTTTACCAAAAGGGGGGGAAAAATCTGTTTACAAGGGGGAAAAAAAACCGGGAAAAAAAAAGAATTATTAAAGTTAGATCGAATCTTTAATTTTTTGGTTTTTATTTTTAAATTTTCACATACACACACCCCCAACCTACTTTACACATAATTCAAAACATTCCCACACATATTGTTAAAATAAAAACCAAACAAAACTTTTCCCCTCTCTCCTCTCGCCCCCCCTTTTAAAATACCCTCTTTCTTTTTCCCTTTTTACTATTTCTCTCACTCCCCCACTTTCTTTTCCTTGTTACAAAATTTAAAATTTAAATCAAACTATCCATTTGTATGTACACAAAACACACAAAACACACACCCCACAAAAACCACACCACCAAAACACACAACACACCAAAAACAACACAAAACACACAAAAATTTAATAAAAATAAATATATAAATCATATATATATATTATATAATATTTTTAAAATTAAAAAAATACACACACAAAACCATTATTTTTTATAAATGAAATTTATATAAAAAATATTAAAATTTAAAAAAATAAAATATATTATTAAATTAATTTTATATATACATACAAAACCACACACACCATTAAAATGTATATATGTTTTATATATTTATAAATTAAAATATAAATATATTATATAATATATATATATATATAGAGGGGAAGGGGAAGAGAGAGAGAGAGAGGGGGAAGGGGGAAAGAAGGGGGAAAAAGGGGAGAAAAGAAAAAAAAAAAGATGATAGATAATGTAATTTTTGGATTTTAATAAAAAAACGAAGATAAAACAACGACTGCCTAAAGGCTATTAATAAATAATAATTCTATATAAATTTTAATCTTCTTTTTTAACTTTCAAAGGGACGTTTCTCTCAGGGCCCCTTTCTTTAATTTTAAATCGAATATCTATTACCCTGTTTTTAAAAAACTCTTTTTTTTTCTCTAAAAAAAATTTTCCCCTCTCTCTCTCCTCTCTCTCTTTTCTCTCTTCCCCCTCTTTCCCCTTTTTTTTCTTTTTTGCCCTCTCTCTCTTTTTTCCCTCTCTCTCTCTCTCTTTCCCCTTTCTTTCTCTTTTTCCCTTTCCTCTATCTCTCTCCCTTTTCTCCCCTTTCCCCCTTCCCCCTCTCTCCCACCCTTTTTCTTCTTCTTTTTTCCTCTATTTCTTCCCTCCCCTCTCTCTCTTTTTCCCCTCTCTCTTCTTTTTTTCCTTTTTCTTCCTTATCCCCCTCCTTTTCCTTTCCCTTCTTTCTCCTCTCTTCTCTCGTCTCCAAATCTCTCTTTTTCATACTCTCTCCCCCTCTTTTCTTTTTTTTTTTTTGCTCTATTCTCTTTTTTTTCTCCTTTCCTTACTAACCATTTCTACTCATTTCACTTCTCTCTCCCCCTCAACCCCCCTTCCACTCCCCCCTTTTTTTTCTCTCTCTCCCCTCTCCCCCTCTCCCCTCTCACTCCCTCTCCTCTCTCTCTCTCTCCCTCTCACTCTCCCTCTCCCTCTCTCTTTCTCTCTCATTCTTTCACTCTCTCCCTCTCTTTCTATCTACATTCCCCACCTGTCTCCCCCTCTCTCTCTAAAAAAAAAAAAAAAAAAAAAAAAAAATTGATAGGGGAATGCTTTCCCCAATTTAAAATTTTTCCCAAAATTTTCCCTTCAAAACCCAAATTTTAAAATTAAAAAAACAATTTGCAAAATTACTTTAAATGCCCGACGAAAAAAAAAAAGGTTTAATTTTGCTCTTTAAAATAGAAAAGTTATTTAAAAAATGGGATTGAAAATTTGGGGATAAAATTAATTTTTAATTGGGGAAAACCCTGAAAATTTTGCTTTATCGCTAAGGGTTTGGGGGGAAAACTATTTTTTTTTTTCTGTGGAAGGGTTTTTTCCCTAAATTTTCCCGGGAAAGGGCTTTATTTTTTTCTTGATTTAATTGCATTTTAAAGGGAAAGTATTGAATTTGGGAGAACTTTTTTTTTTTTTTTTTTTTTTTTTGTTTGTGTGTGTGTGTTTGTGT
>NW_028234405.1:10794945-10802445 GCF_977035675.1 Penaeus japonicus | reverse complement strand
CTTAACGCGCCGCCATTCATTCATAACAGTCACTACAACCACAGACCCATCACCCACTACAACCCAAGCGCACTCTCGACCACATACACATAGCATCATACACTATTCAGTACACCAACCTCTGGAGCCAATTCACACCAACCACTACAGCCACACTCATCGCATATATACACTCCCAACAAACCGCCCCAGCTCCTAAACCCGAGAACACAGCACCCATTACAAAGCCTCCAGACCCCGCCCTCATTACCCATGCCATACCACCCACGCCCTTCAGGAAAGCATCCTCTTCTTGGTATCGTCTTCTCCCTGTCACGGAAAGGAAGACTCTGATTAATGTTGAGATATTAATAAAAAAAAAAAACCCGTGGCCGGAGAGACCCGAAAAGGGAGGTTTCCACACCGCCTCCCGGGGTCAGATAACACGGAGAGGGGACGCGGAATAGTGAGGGGAACGCGTAGACGCTTGAGGGGAGAAGGGAAGAGGGAAGGAAGAGCGGTAGAGGAAAGGAGGAATGAAGGGGAAAAGAGAGTCATCTGATGATGTTCAAGGGGGAAGTGTACTGTTAATGGGAGAAATGGGGGCGGGGGGAGGGGGGGGCGCTACTTACGGCATGATGGTGAAGGGATAGTGAGATAGTGAATGGGGGGGGGGGGCGGACTGAGAATAGCTTTGTGATAAAGGGGTGCGTTTGACAAGGGGCGCGTATGTGTATGAAGGGTGCGTATTAGCGACGGGAAGAAAAGTGCGTTGGAAGAGAACGAAGAGTGTGTTTACATGAAGAAAGAGCTCGTGAGGAAGGGAAAGGAGTGTTAACGAGATAATAAGAAGGGCGTACGTATTAAGGGGAAAGTGATATGCAGACGAGGGGAATGAGGAAGTAATAGTGAAAGAATTCGGTGCATGTTAATGAGGGAAAAATTAGCTTTATCGGAGAAAATGTCTTGGTTGGAGAAATGAAGATCTTCAAGACAATTAAAAGAAGATGAAAAGGTTAAGGAAACGAGAGTGTGTTGGGGATGAATAAAGAAGTATTGTTCCGCGGACAGAAGTAGACGTGATAACGCAGAGACGAGGTAAAGTTGCGTTCGCAGGAGATAAAAGGAGGGGACAAAGGAATGGATGAGGGAAGGAAGGAGGTGGTAGAGTGAAGGAGGTCGAGGAGGAGATGGAGGAGAGGGAAGAAGGTAGAGGGTGCGTGATGGAGAGAGGGAAGGAGAAGGAGGAAGAAGAGGTTGGGGGGTTAGGGGGGACGGATGGAGGATGAAGGAGGTGAAGTAGGGGAAGGAAGGGAGAAAAGACGGGGAGGGAGGAGGGAGTGAAGGAAGAAGTGGAGCGAAGGGAGAAAAGGAGGGGAGGGAAGGGAGTAGAGAAGGGGAGGGAGGAGAGAGGGAAGGGAGAAGGGGTGGAGGGATTGGAGAAGAGGAGGGAGGAGGGGAGGAAGGTGGAATGGAAGGGGGAGATAAGGGTGGGGGGAAAGGAGAGAAAGATGAAGATGGTCGAGAGAGAAAGAGAGAGAGAGAGAGAGAGAGAGAGAGAGAGAGAGAGAGAGAGAGAGAGAGAGAGAGAGAGAGAGAGAGAGAGAGAGAGAGAGAGAGAAAAGGATAAGGGGGAGGGAGGGTTGGTGAGTGAATAAGAAGTTGAACGTTTTATTTAGGGCGAAGAGCAAGCTTTTAGGGGGAGCGAACTTTTTCAAAGGTGGGAGGAAGTGAATACTAATGAAAGGCAATCAAAGGAGACATGGATAAAGGGGGTAGAGGATCCATAATATTAATAGGGTCTAGAAAAAAAGGACAATTTTGAATAAGGAAATATAAGGTACTCTAAGGGTGATGTTGGTGATGAAACAACAAAGTGATAATAAACAAAAATATTTACAATGATCAGAAAGGTAAGAAAAATACGTACCCCTTAATACACACACACACACACACACACACACACACACACACACACACACACACACACACACACACACACACACACACACACACACACACACACACACACGACAAAACACACACACACACACACACATGAATACATGCATGTGTGTGTGTGTGTGCATGTGTTTTGTCGTGTGTCCGTGTACCTAGTTGTGTACACATATTTGGGTAATTCTTTTTATGGCAAGAGATCCTTTTCAGCAAGTATATGACGAGAACAGAGTATTAGACATTCGATTAAGGAAAGATAATAAAGCAAGGCTGAAAGAGAGTCATTAGACGGGAGATGAAGACCCCAAACAAAGCAGTGAAGCTGAGTGAGTCTTTAACACACGTGCACCTCACTTTCTCCCCCATTTTCTTTCCTTCATTTTTCACTTCATTTCCCTTTCTCTTTTTTCTCCATCTCTGTTAGTCTCTCTATTCTCATTTCTTTTCTTCTCTTCTCCTCTACTCTCTCTTTCTCTCTTTCTATCACTTTATCCTTCACTCTTCCCTCTCTCTCCTCCTCCTCCTCTCTCTTCTCTCACTTTATCCTCTCCTCTCTCCTTCTCCATCTCTCTCTCTCTCTCTCTCTCTCTCTCTCTCTCTCTCTCTCTCTCTCTCTCCTTCCCTCCCTCCTTCCCTCCCTCCCTCCTTCTCTCTCTCAGTCTCTCTCACTCACTCTCACTTTCACCCTCTCACCTTCCTCCCCCGATTCTCATTCTCTGCGAGGGTTGCGTTAATAGTGAAGATAATGGTGATCTTGGCTTACCGTCTCTTGTGAATGGGTAAGTTGACGCTCTGTTGACCATGAGGATGATGCAGAGTTAGTCAACAAGATTTGATGGAGAACGAGAGGAGAGGATCGCTCGCTGTGTTTTGAAATGCGACGATAAAGGGGCATCAATCTACTTTCTTTAAAGATTATTATTAGATAAAATAATTTATCCTTGATGCCGAGAAGGTAAACGCCATTTGTAAATGTATATAGAGACAGCAACGAAGTCCAGAAAGAGACGGGGGGGAGTGCCACACGTGCGAAAGCCTGACAGAACTTCATTCCCGATGCATCACATGTTCCGCTGGCGATGGACGGCAGCGAAAGTCAGGAAAATACGAGTATAAGCACATGGCCAAATTTACGATTACGCCCTGCACACTGGATGAAGCATTGATGCCAGCCCCATTTGGAAAGATAGCGAGGCCGGAATAGATAGCAGGCTGATTGAATAGCGTGATTGTGGTGGTGGGGTGAAGGTGATGATTCTGATGGACAAGGTGGTTGTGGCAGTTATGTTGGCGGTGGTGATGATAACATTGGGGAAGACGGTAGGATGCGCTGCGGGAAATGATGTTGAAGAGAATGATGACAGTGTGGATTGTTTCGGTCACCAAGATGCCTAAAATGGATAATATTGATAGCAATGGTGATGATAATGATATGATGATAACGATAATGATAATGATGATGAAAATAATGATAGTGATGATAATACTGACAGTGATGATGAAACAATAATAACAGTAATGATAAAAATAATAATACTGACAGTGATGATGAAACAATAATAACAGTAATGCTAAAAAAAAAATAATAATAATAATAAAAGAAAAAAAAAAAAATTCAAAACCCATGGCCACAAGACCAAACACAAGAAACAAGCACAGCTCCCCTACAGCCTTGGAACCCCTAAGACTTGCATCAAGCTTGGATATTACATACAGATCCAATTTCAGGGATTGCGATGCTTTGAGGGTTTAGATAAGATTTGCGGCATAATTCAACCCTTTGTGAAGGAGTCCGGATGCCTGTAATTAGAATACTGACGTGGGTAAGACAGACAGATAGGCAGATAAAGTCTCTGACATATATAAACACACGACATGATATCTCATCCCCGTCTCATTGCAGGCTTCCGCACTTATACTCGTAACTTTCGTCCGAGACAAAAAAGAAGGAAAAGAGGAAAAGAGAAAACTAAAAATAAGAAAACAAGAAGGAAAAAAATCAGAAAGCAGGAAAAATAAAGAGAAAACGGAACAACACGAGAATAAAAGAAGAAGAAGAAGAGAGAGAAGAAAAGAAATAGCAAGACATTATAAAAGACCGAGAAGAGAGATAAGAGAGAAGTAAACAAAGAACGACCACAAACCGAAACGGTCGTTGGCAGGAGGTGGCCGCTATAAAGAGATAGGAAGCGAAGGGAATGTTGTATCCACACCAAACGCCCGTTTTTTCTAATAGCCGCGGTAATAACGGTGGCCATAGCTGTCACGGCGACGGCGGTTGTGTTGTGTCACGGAGGCGGTCAGGACGACAGGAAAGATGTCCGTGAGTGCTGTTCCTTGCGATAAGACGATAGTGTGGGATGTCCTTTATTATACTGCTGATGTCAAGGGTGATGATGTCACAACCTCATCGCTTCCTCGCGCCCTGAAAATGCCCGATGCTGTGATTATGGAGATTCAACAGATCCGAAGTCATTTTCAGGAAATCATGACTGACAACGACCACAGCGTTCTGCCCTTCAGCGCCGAATGGGCTGTCATGCATTAAAGGTCAAACGAGATGCTGACAGGTTTGCCTCATCGGAAGGTCAAAGGTGAAAGCCCCGGGAGATACGAGGGAAATTGGCGATGGAGAGACGGGGAACTGAGAGAAAGAGGGTGAGTAAGAGAAAGAGACGAGCGAGGGAAGGTAAGGAGGGAGAAAGAGAGAAAGACAGCTATCCAAAAAGGAAAGGAAGAGAAAGAAAAAAAAAGCTATCCACGATAGAGAAAGGAAGAGATAAGGAACGAGAGAGGTAGGGAGAGAGAGAGAGAAAGAAAGAAGAAAAGAAAGAGAGACAGAGGTAGAGAGAGAAAGAGAGAAAGAAAGATTGAAAGAAAGAAAAAGAGAAAGCAAGAAAAGAAAGAACGAAAGAGAGGGAGAAAAACGAAAAAACTCAAACAAAGAGAAGCAGACAGACACACACACACACACGCTCACACACACACCCGCGTGCAAAGACACACTCAAACACACACACACACACACACACACACGCACACACACACACACACACACACACGCACGCACACACACACACACACACACACAGGCACACGCACATACATATTCAAGAAACCCCTGGTGTGCTTGTATGTTCGTCTGTGTTTATGTGTTTATACTGTATGACTATTGAGTTATTTCTGTCTTTAGCCACTTTTTTTTTTTCTTTTTTTCCTTTTTTTGACGCCATGTTGATGTACGTTTAGATGTATGAGATATATAAAAAAAAAAAAAAGGAAGACTGTGTAGCTCATCATGAGGCCGCACCGAGAGCAAAGACGATCAGGAAACAAAATTAAAAGCAATTTTGAGAATGGCGGCGCTAAAGACAACTTTGTTTTTTCCATTACTTGAGGACCCTTCGCATCAAAGCGGCCGCGGCTGCAAGTTCAACTGACATATTCGCGTTATTTATGGCTTGCAACATCGATGTCCGATTTTAAGAGGAAAATTACCATATGCCTTTTTACCAGTCTACCTCAGAGAGCTTATTGTTGTGTTTATCAAATCAAAAATCCGACTGTTCCGTTTTTATTATAAACTGAAATCTAGCTCTTAGGAAATGTTATATTTAAATCCCTAGAATTATGAACATGCCATTTTTCACATCAAACTTCGTCCTCGCCTTTTAGGTGGGAAAAAAAAACGAATAGACAAGAGAATGATAAAATACCACGGGGCATTTCCAATTTCCTAAGTTAATGTAATCATACATTCCATTATGCAAAATAATTAAAACTTGCAGGGACTCGACAAGACCAGCGGCAGCACCAGTGTTCACAGCACATTTGCATTTACGCCTAACAAAACCTGGTCACATGAGCTTTGTTGTGTACATAACGCCATCCTGCGACGCTGTAATAGGCACTTCACTTGCTACTGGACAGCCAGCACATTCCCTTAATATTTTTCACTCGTGACTCGTTATCCAGAAGATTAGATGCTGTAGTACCGTGGCTTGTTTGGTGTATTGCTTTAATGGAGGTAATAAGGCCTGTATTCATGTGGATGTTTGCTTTGCAAGAGAAAGGGTTTCTTATTTCGTCTTGGTTATTATAGGTAATATTATTATTTTTTCCCCCCCTCGGTGAGTCTTGACGTTTAACCCTGTTTGTTTGGCTCATTAATATGGGGGGAAACATTAATGGGGGGGGAACGTTTTACTTCATGATGGAAGGGAGGGGTTGTTTTAGCCTTTTTTAAAATTACTTTTCGATGATGGAAGTTCAGGATTTAACTCCCCTTTTTCTAGAGGATAGCATTCTTGTCTGTTGCTGGACTTGAGGATATACGGTATCTAGAGAAGATTTCTCTCTCTCTCTCTCTCTCTCTCTTCCCTCGGAGAATTAGAATAACCAGGCAGAAAATTGAAGCATTATTTCACAAGACACTAGCCAGGTAGGCCCCTCCCCCCCTCCCCCCCTCTCCACCCCTGGATGAGGAATGCATTCAATCCCATCCCACGAAGGGCTGTCTGGTCGAGAAGCCCGTCTATAAAGTACCCCAAATTCGACCATCCGGGAGGAAGGTCGTCGTGGCTATTGCTTCCCGGCCGCCCGCGTCTGTCTGTTCAAGGGTCCGTCAGTCCCGAGATTTTTTGAGTGTTTTCAGAGCAAACAAAGGGGAGCTGATATACGGTTATTGTGTAGAGGGTCTTTTTTTTTTAGTGGGGGGGGGGAGAGGGGGAGGGGGAGGGGGAGTAAGGGGATTATGGAACACTGAATAATAAAGAATATCAAGAATTGTAAAAGAGAATTCCGACGGAGGCCGAGAGATTGAAAGGAATGGAAAGGGCAAAACTAAATGAATTGCAAACATTTCCAGCAGCGTCATCCCCGGCGAAGTGAAAGAGAGCCGTGTTTTATTTTTCTTTATGTTTGGGACAATCATGAAATGGACGGAAAGATATGTAAGTTCAACAAATCCCGTGTTTGGTTTTGAAGGCGTGGGGGCCATTTTAAAGGCGGATTTTAAACATCTCAAAGAGGAGAAAAAAAACGTGTATTATTTGTCTCTTAGAATCGTTCGGATGTTCACCTTTTTAAATAAAGAAAAAACAAATTAGAGATACACAGGAATGAAAATCAAAGCGAAGCCATCCATTTATGAACATGACGCGTAGAATTTCAGAAGTGACCGATTCAATCCCACTATTAGTTTCGAACGTAAATTCCCCCCCCCCCCCCGCCCGCGCCCGAAATAAACAACACACGCGGAATGAGCAGTCCAATCTCAAAACGAATAGCACAAGCGATAAAAGAGAGTGAGAGAGAGAGAAAGAGAGAGAGAGAGAGAGAAAATCAGACAGCGATCCCGAAACGACAGATTGAAAAAAAAAAAAAAAAAAAGATGTGCAAAGACTTGGAGCCTGACAGGAGGAGGAAAAGATCTGTACACCCATCGGCCTCCCGTTCCCTCAACCCACAACAACACCATTAAACCACAACGCCCAACCAGCCCACCCTCCCTCCCTCCGCGCATCCCCTAGACAACTGCCACCCCACCCACAGCTCCTCCTC
>NW_028234405.1:10784945-10789945 GCF_977035675.1 Penaeus japonicus | reverse complement strand
CCCTTCACCCTTCTCCCACCCACCCACCCACCCTTCTCCCACCCACCCCTCATTTCCCCTCTTCCTCCCTTCCCACCCTATCTCTCTCTCTCTCTCCCCCCTCGCTCTCTACCCTCTCTCTCCCCTCTCCCCTTCGCTCCCTCCCTCTCTCTCCCCTCTCTCTCGCCCCCCCCCCTCTCTCTCTCTCTCTCCCCCTCCCGCCCCCCTGGAACGACCGTAATCTCTTATTGTGTGTCCCCTACTGGCACTTCCATCTACTTCTGCTCATTTGAATCTTCCATTATTGCCTCTGTCAGCCCTGTCCTGCGTCTATCTTTATGACTGTTCCCTTTACGCATCTTCCGGGTCATTTATTATTTTATACTTGGTCGCTCGATTTTTCCGGCAAACTATCTCTATTGACTGAAATTATACGTGTGTTGTACATGGAGATGCATATTTGTTTACATATCAAAATTACTCGCTCTCCTTTTTTTTTCTTTTTTTTTGAGGACCGGGAGATATATATTTGGATGGATAAACACTTCTTTAAGTGTGTATTTGCGTGATGTACACACACAGACACACACACACGCACACGCATACGCACACATACACACATACGCACACACACACGCTCACGCACACACACACACACGCGCGCGCTTACGCACACGCGCACACTCACACGCACATGCACACGCCCACACACACACACACACACACACACACACACACACACACACACACACACACACACACATATATATATATATATATATATATATATATATATATATATATATATATTTATTGAATATGAAAACGCATTATGCATGCATTTCATATATATACATGAATGCATAAACTTGGGACGCATTTGAGCCGTTATGTATAGAACTAGGATATGTCATTAGGCAATTCCAAAGCAGAAATTCATATACCATTGAGATGAATCTATGAATATACAATTTTAATTTTCTGCTTCTTTAAATATCCATAATGGGAAGAAGCCAGTTTGAACCTGAGTGCCTCTGTTGTTACCCCACTCCCTCCCTTTCCTCAACCCCCTCCCCCCCCTTTCTCACCCCTATTCACCCCCCGTCCTGCCACCTCGCTTATCCCCCCCCCCCCTCTCTGTACATATGGTTCGCCCCGGGGTGAGTGTAGAGGATGAGAGCCGCGGAGGGGGGGGGAGGGGGAGAGAGGGGAGACGAGGGGAGAAGTACGACGAAGTAACTAGGGGGGAGGTGAGGTGAATGTAGGGGAAGCAAGGGCTAGAACCTAAGAGAGGGGAGAGACGGGGAGGGGAGGGGAGGGGAGGGGAGGGGAGGGGAGATCAGCTTTGGGTAGCGATGTTCGTGTGTTCCTCCTGGGAGCTTGTCGTAGGCGCCTTAGGGGAGAAAAGGCGATTTTATGTCAGCGCGTAATACAGCATGTATCTATTATTTATTTATTATATATTTTTTCTTAGTCAACATATATGCCGTCGATCTGTCCCGAGTGGGCGTTACAATCACGTGATGTTTGCTTCTACATTGATTCTATATATATGCTGATACCACTTCTTTTCCTTTGAGTCGCCATCACCCATAATACTTTTTTTTTCTATTTCTTTGAAGGGGGAACTAATAAAAAAAAAGACACGCTTCAGAGTCCAAACATTTCACAATACGGAAGAAAACGCGCAAATTACATACCGTAATTCAAAACAACGACTCGATCACTATTGTTAATACATCATCAAGGATTCAACATTCCTTTGTAAACAGAGAATATTACGACAAAGCGGAAGAAAAACGACCAGTTGAGAATGAAAGAGAGATTCTGGTGACCTGCCTCACCTGTAATGAAGTTTAGGGTGACCCGAAGAGTGGTTGAAAGATAGTGAAACCAGGTTAAGTAATTCTGTATCCGAGAGAGAGGGAGAGAGAGAGAGAGAGAGAGGGAGAGGGAGAGGGAGAGGGAGAGGGAGAGGGGGAGGGAGAGGGAGGGGGGAGGAGAGGAGAGGAGAGAGAGGAGAGAGAGACCGAAAGAAAGAGAGAGAGAGAGAGAGAGAAAAGAGAGAGAGAGAGTGAGTGAAAGAGAGAAATAGAAAGAAAGAGAGAAAAAAAAGAGAGAGAGATAGTGAGTGAGAGAGAAATAGAAAGAAAGAGCGAGGGAGAGTTAGAGAAAGAGGACAGAGAAGGAAAATAACGATAGAGAGAGAAAGTGAAAAGGATAGAGAGAAAGGAGAAAGAGGAGAGAGAGAGAGAAGGAAAAAGACGATAGAGAGAGAGAGAGAGACGGAAAGAAAGAGAGAGAGAGAGAGACGGAAAGAAGGAGAGGATCGACACAAGAGAGTAAACGGGAGAAGAGATAATCTAATTGAAAACGAAGCATCTCAAGGGGAAGGGTGTAGAGCTGATATGATTCCCTTTTTGTTTTCCTTTTTTTTTCTTTTTTCTTTTATTTGTTTTCGTCTAAGTGGGGTGAATTAATTACTGACGCATTCATCAGTTTATTGAGATCCATGGTATTAGAAATATGATGAGTGTTACCTTGCGCAATCATTTTTGTCTGGTTGGCTGTCTGTCAGTCCCTTTCTCTCTCACTTTCTCTCGCTCTCTCTCTCTCTCTCTCTCTCTCTCTCTCTCTCTCTCTCTCTCTATATATATATATATATATATATATATATATATATATATATATATATATATATATATATATATAAAATTCCCCCCCCCCCTCTCTCTCTCTCTCTCTCTCTCTCTCTCTCTCTCTCTCTCTCTCTCTCTCTCTCTCTCTCTCTCTCTCTCTCTCTCTCTCTCTCTCTCTCTCTCTCTCTCTCTCTCTCCCTCTCTCTCTCTCTCCCTCTCCCTCCCCCCCTCCCCCCCTCTCTCCTTCCCTCACATTGCTCTTTGTTTTACCTAAAAAAAAAAAAAAAAAAAAAAATCAATAACAGTGATGACTCGGCATTTTCATTGAGTTGCATGTTGCTATTCTTACCTCCTAGTCTATTTACTCCACATTTAGCATGTTGTTATGTTGCCACTCCAATGCTGGTAACAAAGGTGATAAAAATACGCCATGAAAAAAGAGTCTTTGAATGAGATAGGTATTATCAGTTAGCATAAAGGGACAACCGCATCGCACATTCATACCGGGCAGATTCAGTCTATTGAATACTGCACTGCACTGCCTCTGGACGGCCTTGCAACAAAGCGGGCACTACCACCGGCAGTGCCATTATCATCCCAATCAACGTTATCATTAGTAGCGTTCAGTCATATGGTTTTCCCTTTTGATGTCCAGCGAATACACAAATAGGCGCATTATACAACAGTTAGTAATCTCGGCATGGTAAATAGCCTATCCTTCATTCAAAAAAAAAAGAAAAAAAAAGTATTAAAAAGAGAGAGAGGAAATAGCTACAGACGCGCTTTGCTACCTCGCTTTGTGTCGTTATTATTTAAACTATGGCCATATACATAATCGTATCGATGCACTAATGGACGTCGAAATTAGATAGGATATAACGACGAACACCAAATTGTAATTTCTTTTTTTCATATATATTTTTTTTCCGGGATAAAATTCACTTTAAGCTGAGAAATGCAGTAGCACGGTACAGATTACTCCGTGTCTATCTCAAAATTAATTTTACCACTGGGAAATGCGCTCCGTAATTTCTCTCGGTGTAAAAAAAAAATATATATATATATATGCCCAATAAAGAAAATTGGTTCCGGGAATATGTAGCAGGTATACAACGCATTCAATTAACAGAATGTATAAAATAGATTCTCAGATGTATTACAGCAGTTCGTTTTTTTCTTCTTTTAAAGGACGATGATCAGATGAGATTAGGATTGGATTGGGCTAATCTGGTGCGATTGGGTTTATTAGGATAACTTCAGGGAGAATGGAGTCACTGGAATGTATTGGGATTCTGTAGAGTTGGTAAACGTCGGAGTGTCGGTGGACAATTAGCCATGGTAGTGGGTTAGACTGAGCTGAATACATCTCTTGATATGGAGATGCTGGTGATTGTTAAATGAAAATGATTGTATTTGATGAGGCGCGCGCGCGCGCGCGCGCGTGTGTGTATGTGTGTGTGTGTGTGTGTGTGTGTGTGTGTGTGTGTGTGTGTGTGTGTGTGTGTGTGTGTGTGTGTGTGTGTGTGTGTGTGTGTGTGTGTGTGTGTGTGTGTGTGTGGGGGGGTGTGTGTGTGTGTGTGTGTGTGTGGGTGTGTGCGCGTGCGTACTTGTGTAGTATATGACTATAGAAAAACATATAAATACATCATCGTATGTGTCAAAATACTGGAGCATGAAAACCTACCCACACCCACCCATTCATCAACAGACATCCACACTCACACGCACATTAATGAAGATACATATATATACAGTATATATATATATTTTTTTTCTCTCTCTCCTTTCGTATTTGACTGATTACGCGCGTACCTCCGACTCTCTTGGCCCCTATGCTCTCCCTCTCCTTTTATCGCCCTTTATTCCCCTCGCGCCTCTACTGAACCAATCATTCTAATCATTCCTCACTACTTTCAATTTGTGCAAAGGGCTCGGAAGTATTTTAATCGTCTTTTTTTTTATTGAGTGTGTGTGTGTGTTCATGTGCGAGCGAATTTGCGCGTGTGTTTGTGAGTTCGCTGTTCCATGAATGTGTTTTTTTTCGTATCTTTATTATTCTTGCTACTTCTAGTATCATTAACACCAGCAGTAATATTATAAGTAGTAGCAGTAGCTCGGCAGCAGAGAGAGGGAGTAACGCCAATAGGAATAACAGTAAGCTTCTGGCGGCAGTAGTAGTAATAACAGTAATCGCATTTAGTCACGATTCGCCGAGTCCAAGCACCCGCCGAAACACGTCAGGGCGCGCGCGCTGTTCGCAACGAAGGAACGAGCAGCCGTCGCCGTACCCACGCGCGTGCAGCCTCGAACCGGAAGGCAAGAGCGAGCCCTGATCGTGCGCCCTTTGCAGACCTCCGATCCTGTTCGGGTTCTCGGAACTTA
>NW_028234405.1:10769945-10774945 GCF_977035675.1 Penaeus japonicus | reverse complement strand
AAATGAGGAAAGGGAGGGAGGAGGGGGTAGGACTTGGATATCCGCAGAGGTAATGGGTGCGAGGGAGAGGGGGAGAGAGAGAGAGAGAGAGATAGAGAAATAGAGAGGTAGAGCTACACTACAAAGCCCTATGAAGGAACCGAGAGACTCACAAGGTTAGAGGAAAGAAAATCTTGATAGATTCGGGGCACAGGAAACATAGAAAAGACTGAGAGTGTTAGATAGGGTCGTGCAGGAAGGTTAACGGTGTCAGATATGGGTGTTTAGGAGGGCTGCAGGGGCGTCGGACATATTGGAGCTGAAAAGAAACCAAATGTACCAGTGGCTGTCGATTAGGGCTTGAGTTACACTTATTCGAAGCTAGAGGGAATTCAGTTCGCCGTAAAGAGATTGAGAGGGGCCTTTTAAGCATCGGCTAAGGATATAAAGAAGCCGATCGTCTTGGCCAGTGGGATAAGGCAAGACATGGCCGCTTAGGAGAACGAATTATGATATATTTATAGCCACCATTTGCTGGCAATCTGCCAAAAAGGGGAAGAGAATGATAAACGCTTGAGTAATCAGAGAGCAAACAGAAGACTTATCTCTTTTTTTCACTATTTTTTTTTTAAGCCTCATAAATTATTTCTTTTCCTCGCTGGCTCGCTGCGTGATCAATACTTAAACTGGAGGACTGATGTCTTTAGTGAGGGCGGTAGAGTGGGATTTGTCAGAGTGCTTGACGTCTGTCTTCGCTTCTTAAGGAAGAGCGGGGAATGTGTCTGGCTCTTGTCTTGTCTTCTACTTCCTCCCTCTTCTCTGTACTTTCTTCCATCTTTTTCTGGGTGTTTATGGGGAGAAAAAGAGGGAACCAGACTGACTGACAAACAGATGGAGATAGTGGAAGAGGGTGTGAATGAAAGGGAGGAAGAGAGAGAGAGAGAGAGATAGGGAGACAGAAAGGGAGAGAAAGAGAGAGAGAGAGAGAGACGAACAGAAGCAGAGATAGAGGCAAACAAAAGCAGACAGAGACAATCAGACAAATCAAACACACAAACAGAGCCAAGCTATCAATCAACCAGGCAAACAAACCATCATAAAGTCAAAGGAAACGACCCCTTCCACCTTACCCCCCTCACCCACCTATCCCCCACCCCACCCCACCCCCCACCCCCCCCAAAAAAAAAGAAAGAAAGAGAAAAAAAGAAAAAAACACACACCAAAAAAATATATGACCGTAAACACATAAACACACACAGAAATAAATAAATAAATAAAGAAAGAAAGAAAGAAAGAAAGAAAAACAAAAACTAAAAATACTAATAAATCCGGAACATCCACTCGAGGATGAAGTTACAACCGCAGAACCCGACAACCTCTACCGCTTCCCCCCCCCCCTCCGACCCCCCCTACTCACCCTTCCTACTCGTCCTCCACCTACTATTTCACTTGTCAATCGCCAGTCGCAGTGATTCCTGAAGGTGGCTCGAGTTTCCTTGAAGCTGTGACAGACACTATAGAGGGTTGGTTAGCTTATGGTGTAATAGGTGTGATAGGGAATGGGAGGAGGAGGATGTGAAAGGGGATCGGGAGGAGGATGCTGTGATTGGGATGGGAGGGGGATGCTGTGATTGGGATGGGAGGGGGATGCTGTGATTGGGATGGGAGGAGGATGCTGTGATTGGGATGGGAGGAGGATGCTGTGATTGGGATGGGAGGAGGATGCTGTGATTGGGATGGGAGGGGGATGCTGTGATTGGGATGGGAGGAGGATGCTGTGATTGGGATGGGAGGAGGATGCTGTGATTGGGATGGGAGGAGGATGCTGTGATTGGGATGGGAGGGGGATGCTGTGATTGGGATGGGGGGAGGAGGCTGTGATTGGGATGGGAGGAGGATGCTGTGATTGGGATGGGAGGAGGATGCTGTGATTGGGATGGGAGGAGGATGCTGTGATTGGGATGGGAGGAGGATGCTGTGATTGGGATGGGAGGAGGATGCTGTGATTGGGATGGGAGGAGGATGCTGTGATTGGGATGGGAGGAAGATGCTGTGATTGGGATGGGAGGAGGATGCTGTGATTGGGATGGGAGATCTTTTTTGGATGGAAGATAAGGATGGAGGAGATGCTGTGATTGGGATGGGAGGAGATCTGTGATTGGGATGAGAGGATCTTATTGGATGGGAGGGAGGCGTATTGGATATAGGAATGCATATTGATGAGAGGGATGCTTTAATTTTCGGAAGGAGGAGATGCTGATTGGATGGGAGAGAGTGCCTGTGGATTGATGGGAAAATTCTGTGAATGGAGGGGGATGCTGTGATTGGATGGAGAAGATGCTGAATTGGATGATAAGTTGCGTATTGGATGAGAAATCCCTTTTATGAGATGCTATTGATGAGGAAGATCGGATTGATGAGGATGCTGTGATTGGGATGGGAGGAGGATGCTGTGATTGGGATGGGAGGAGGATGCTGTGATGGGAGGAGAAGATGCTGTGATTGGGATGGGAGGGGGAGTGCTGATTGGAGGAGAGATGCAGTTTTTTTGGGGATGGATGAAAAGCGATTGAGGAAGAAGCTGTATGGATGGAGAAGCTGTATTGGGAGGGAGGAGATGGCTTATTGATGAGAGGATGCTGTGATTGGGATGGAGGAGGATGCTGTGATTGGATGGGAGGGGATGCTGATTGGCACTGTGATTGGGATGGGAGATATCAGTATTGGATGGAGGAGGATCGGTAGTGGGATGAGAAAGCTGATTGGGATGGGAGAGCATGCTGTGATTGGGATGGTTGCTGTATTGAGAGGATGCTGTGATTGGGATGGGAGGAGATGCTGTGATTGGGATGGAGAGGATGCTGTGTTTGGGATGGGAGGAGATGCTGTGATTGATGGGAGGAGGATGCTGTGATTGGGATGAGAGGAATCTGGATGCTGTGATTGGATGGAGGAGGATGCTGTGATTGGGATGGAGGGGGATGCTGTGATTGGATGGAGAGATGCTGTGATTGGGATGGGAGTTGTGATAGATGAGAGATGCTGTGATTGGGATGGGAAGAGGATGCTGTGATTGGGATGGGAGGAGGATGCTGTGATTGGGATGGGAGGAAGATGCTGTGATTGGGATGGGAGGAGAGCTGTGATTGGGATGGAGGAGGATGCTGTGATTGGGATGGGAGGAGGATCTGTATTGGGATGGGAGAGGATGCTGTGATTGGGGATGGAGGAGGATGCTGTGATTGGGATGGAGGAGAGATGCTGTGATTGGGATGGGAGGCTTATGGATTGGATAGGAATGGGATGGGAGGAGGATGCTGTGATTGGGATGGGAGGAGGATGCTGTGATTGGGATGGGAGGAGGATGCTGTGATTGGGATGGGAGGAGGATGCTGTGATTGGGAGGGGGGGGGGATGCTGTGATTGGGATGGGAGGAGGATGCTGTGATTGGGATGGGAGGAGGATGCTGTTATTGGGATGGGAGGAGGATGCTGTGATTGGGATGGGAGGGGCATGCTGTGATTTGGGATGGAGGAGATGCTGTATTGGGATGGGAGGGGATGCTGTGATTGGATGGGAGGAGGATGCTGTGATTTGGGATGGAGGGGGATGCACTGTGATTGGGATGGAGGGGATGCTGTGATTGGGATGGGAGGTAGGATGCTGTGATTGGATGGGAGGAGATGCTGTGATTGGGATGAAGGAGATGTCTGTGATTGGGATGGAGGAGATTGGATGAGCTGTATTGGGATGGGAGAGGATGCTGTGATTGGGATGCAGGAGATGCTGTGATGAATGGGAGGAGGATGCTGTGATTGGGATGGAGGGATCTGTGATTGGAGGAGAGGATGCTGTGATTGGATGGAGGAGATGCTGTGATTGGGATGGAGGAGATGCTGTGATTGGGATGGGAGAGATGCTGTGATTGGGATGGGAGGAGGATGCTGTGATTGATGGGAGGAGGATGCTGTGATTGGGATGGGAGGAGGATGCTGTGATTGGGATGGGAGGGGATGCTGTGATTGTATGGAGGAGGATGCTGTGATTGGGATGGGGAGCTGTGATTGGGATGGGAGGATGCTGTGATTGGGATGGGAGGGGGATTCTGTGATTGGGATGGGAGGAGGATGCTGTGATTGGGATGGGAGGAGGTTGCTGTGATTGGGATGGGAGGATGCTGTGATTGGATGGGAGGGGGGTGCTGTGATTGGGGGGGGAGAGGATGCTGGATTGGGATGGGAGGAGGATGCTGTGATTGGGATGGGGGGGGATGCTGTGATTGGGATGGGAGGATGCTGTGATTGGGATGGGAAGGGGATGGCGTTGATGGGAAGGGGAGGAGGATGCTGTGATTGGGATGGGAGGAGGATGCTGTGATTGGGATGGGAGGAGGATGCTGTGATTGGGATGGGAGGAGGATGCTGTGATTGGGATGGAGAGGATGCTGTGATTGGGATGGGAATAATATGCTGTGATTGGGATGGGAGGAGGATGCTGTGATTGGGATGGGAGGAGAATGCTGTGATTGGGATGGGAGGAGGATGCTGTGATTGGGATGGGAGGAGGGTGCTGTGATTGGGATGGGAGGGGGATGCTGTGATGGGATGGAGAGGATCCCCCCATTGTGATTGGATGGAGGAAGATGCTGTGATTGGGATGGGAGGAGGATGCTGTGATTGGGATGGGAGGAGGATGCTGTGATTGGGATGGGAGAGGATGCTGGATTGGGATGGGAGGAGGATACTGTGATTGGGATGGGAGGGGGATGCTGGGATTGGGATGGGGGGAGGATGCTGTGATTGATGGGAGGATGCTGTGATTGGGATGGGAGGAGGATGCTGTGATTGGGATGGGAGGAGGATGCTGTGATTGGGATGGGAGGGGGATGCTGTGATTGGGATGGGGGGGGGTGGTTGGATTGGGATGGGAGGAGGATGCTGTGATTGGGATGGGAGGAGGATGCTGTGATTGGGATGGGAGGATAAGATGCTGTGATTGGATGGGAGGAGGATGCTGTGAT
>NW_028234405.1:10759945-10764945 GCF_977035675.1 Penaeus japonicus | reverse complement strand
TTCACAACAATGCGCTTTGGAATCTCGGATGAAGTTTGGTGTTACCCGAATTTATAGATGAGGGGGGTGGGGGGAGGGGGAATGGGGAATGGGGAGGACAATGGGAAGGGGAAGGGGGAGGGGGGGAAGGGAGGACTATGGAAAGGGGAGTAGGAGGAGGAGGGGGGAAAGGGAGGACTATGGAAGGGGAAGTGGGAGGAGGAGGGGGGGACTATGGGAAGGGGGAGTAGGAGGAGGAGGGGGGAAAGGGAGGACTATGGAAGGGGGAGTGGGAGGAGGAGGGGGGAAAGGGAGGACTATGGAAGGGGGAGTGGGAGGAGGAGGGGGGAAAGGGAGGACTATGGAAGGGGGAGTGGGAGGAGGAGGGGGGAAAGGGAGGACTATGGAAGGGGGAGTGGGAGGAGGAGGGGGGAAAGGGAAGACTATGGAAGGGGGAGTGGGAGGAGGAGGGGGGAAGGGGAAGACTATGGGAGGGGGAGTGGGAGGAGGAGGTGGCGGATGGACTGGGGGGAGGGGGAGGCACTGCAATACAGCAATAAATCTGCGAAAATACAACTCGACGCCCTCCATATCATTCCCCTCCCCCTCCCCCTCCCCCTCCCTCACCCTAGCCCTATCACACCCACTGCCATATACACCCCCCCACCCCCCAACCCTCTCCTTCCTACCCACCCACACCCCCTATTCATCCGTATCCCTAACCTCCCCCCCTATCCCCCCCTCCCCCTCCTCTGCACATCGACCGCCACCGAAGCCTGGTTGGTGGTGTGGTGGCCGAGGCTGCTGCTGCTGTTACTGCTGTTACTGCTGTTCTTTAGCTGCTGTTGCTGGAGCTCAGGATCGCCAGCTTGCTTCGCTGGTTGACTGGTTGGTTGGTTGGTTGACTTCTTCTCCTCTCCCTTTCCCCTTTTTCGCTATCTTTCTCTCCTTCCTTTCTTTCCCTTTCTCCCTTCCTCCTTTGCCCTCTTCTAATTACCTTCCCTCCTTTCCCTGCCCCCCTCCCCCCCTTCTCTCCTCCTCTCCCTATCCCTATCCCTCCCTCCTATCCCTGCCCCCCCCCATTCCCATCAGTCCCCCTCCCCTCCCCTCCCCCCTTCTCTCCTCCTCTCCCTATCCCTATCCCTCCTATCCTATCCCTACCCCCCCCATTCCCATCAGTCCCCCCTTCCATCCCCTCTCCTCCCCTCCCCCCTTCTCTCCTCCTCTCCCTATCCCTATCCCTCCTATCCTTCCCCTACCCCCCCCATTCCCATCAGTCCCCCCCTACCATCCCCTCCCCTCCCCCGTCCTGTTATCGCGCCCAGCCAGATGGGATTTTCAGTCGGGTATGAGGCCCTTATCACGCCCAGCCGACGGTAAGATCAGGTCATGGCATTCCTCTCTCTCTACTGATACCGCGGGCAGGTTGGTTGGTGCAACGGTATATATAAGGAAGAGTCCGAAATGGTATTCGTTGTGGTATCGCTATCTCGTCTGCTTGGTACTTTGGGGGATTTTTTTTATTTATTTATTATTATTATTTTTTTTTTTTTTTAGATATTTACCTAGATGGTGTTTTTGTTTGTTTGTCGTGAGATTTTTATGGATTGTATTCTTGTTTTTTTTTGTTATTTTGTTTGTTTATATTGGAGGGCTTGAAATGGTATTCCTTGAGGTACCAATATCTCGATTTTGTACTTTTTTTTTAATTTTGGGAAAATATTTCCCAATATAATATATTATCTATACAGGTTGAGAACACAGATACTGTACTCATATTCATTTTTGTCTGACTGTACGAGAGAGATACTATCTCTATTTATATCTAATTGTTAAAAATATGTAAAGATATTCATTCATGTATTTATTTATCCCGAGAGTTCATACTCTGCAATCTCATCTTTTTTCCCTTAAGGGTGTGGGGAGAGGGGGAGGAGGGAAGGGGGGAGGGGGAGAAGAAGGGGAAATCCCGCCTAACTCTCACAGCCTGAGGGAAGTAACTCAATTTTGGAGGAAAAGCTGAGTGTAAGATTATTTACAATTCAAGTACACGCTATGGCGCTGCCTGCGAGCATGTCTTCTTGGGTGCTAATGCCGGCAGAGGTGCGGGGGATTTTCATAATGTTATTTCATTTAGGCTCGTTCCACCTTCTCGGGCCGGGACCTACACTTCTTCGCCTTCCTGTTTCTGTTTTTTTTTCTGTTTTACTCGCTCTCTCTCTCTTTCTTTCTGTTTCGTTCTCTCTCTCTATCTATCTATCTCTATCTATCTATCTATCTCTATCTATCTATCTATCTATCTATCTATCTATCTATCTCTCTGTCTATGTCTCTCTCTCTCTCTCTCTCTCTCTCTCTCTCTCTCTCTCTCTCTCTCTCTCTCTCTCTCTCTCTCTCTCTCTCTCTCTCTCTCTCTCTCTCTCTCTCTCTCTCTCTCTCTCTCTCTCTCTCTCTCTCTCTCTCTCTCTCTCTCTCTCTCTCCTTCCCCCCTCTCCCCCCCCCCTTCTCTCTCTCTCCTTCCCCCCTTTCTCCCCCCCCCCTTCTCTCTCTCTCTCCTTCCCCCCTTCCCCCCCCCCCTTCTCTCTCTCTCTCTCTCTCCTCTCTCTCTCTCTCTCTCTCTCTCTCTCTCCTCTACTCTCTCTCTCTCTCCTTCTCTCTCTCTCCTTCTCTCTCTCTCTCTCTCTCTCCTTCCTCCCCTCCCTCCTCCCCCCCCTCCCTCTCCCTCCCACCCCCACCCTCTCTCTCTCTCTCTCTCTCTCCCTCTCTCTCTCTCTCTCTCTCTCTCTCTCTCTCTCTCTCTCTCTCTCTCTCTCTCTCTCTCTCTCTCTCTCTTTTACACACACACCTCACTTTTTCTACCTCACTGCCGCCCCTTCCTTTCAATTTAAGTTGTTAAGTCTAATCTGGGCATATTACAATCTTTAAAAAAATCTATAAAACCGAAGTTAATTTTGATTAGAGCATAAGCCGAAAGGATAAGAATGAAATAGATTACTATTAATAGATATCATAACTCATTATCAAAAGCGGTAACAATAGATTTTTATTCTCTACAGCAAATATTAATCATAGTGCCAGTATCGTGAATAATTATTGCATTAATGGTGCTCAAAAGTGAATTATGATAATGGTATGATAAGGATGGCGCTAATAATAATAACAACAAAGCAAAGATAAAAAATATGTAATATATAGTTATATGTAATATTATGATTGTTATTGATAATAAAAGGACAAGGGAAAAAAAATAATAGAATTGATAAGGATAATGATGATAATTACGTATAGTATAACAGTGATGCCGACAAAAAAAATATAAGATGGTTCTTTTATAAGGTTGTCTAGCAATGCAACACTGTATCACCAAATACACATTGCCTTACCACTAACACAAACAAAATTCTAGACGATATTGGGAATCAATTGCTTGCTTGTCACTTTAGATCAGGTGTGTGTGTGTGTGTGTGTGTGTGTGTGTGTGTGTGACCCCATTCCTCTTTTGCTCTCGTAACTCTTTCGCTCTTTCTGCATTTCTCTCTGTCTGTATCTATTTCTCTGTCTCTTTCTGACTGTCTGTCTCTGCCGCTGTCTCTGCCTCTGTCGCCGTCTCCGTCTCTCTCTCTCTCTCTCTCTCTCTCTCTCTCTCTCTCTCTCTCTCTCGCTCTCGCTCTCGCTCTCGCTCTCGCTCTCTCTCTCTCTCTCTCTCTCTCTCTCTCTCTCTCTCTCTCTCTTACTCCCTCCCTCCCTCCCTTCCTCCCTCCCTTCTTCCCTCCCTCCCTCCCTTCTTCCCTCCCTCCCTCCCTCCCTCCCTCCCTCTATCCCTCCCACCAACCCATTCCATTCTCCCGTCTCCATTCCACACACACAAGCACACGTAACATTTATTTCTGTGCAAGTAATTATCTTAATGTCTGCATATATGAAAGCTAGCAAGCAAGCAAGCAAGCAAGCAAGCAAGCAAACAGTCTGCTTTAAATGATCATCTCTCTCTTTTTTTTCCTTTCAGGTAATGTGAGGAGTGTAGCCAGCAGAGCAGTCGTCATCGTAAGAATTGCTCGTAGTGTAGCCGGAGGGAGGAAACCCGGAGAATCCATTAACAGAATTTTGATATAGATGCGTTTGGGGGTGGGGTGGGGGGGTGGGGGGTGGGGGAGGGGGAGACTTGTGGTTTACGCCCCTGTGTGAGTGTCCCGTGTATTTGGAGAGTCTGTAAATCATTTTGCCTTGTTACTGCCCGGGCTACTCTCGCTGATAAAACCCGTTTTTGGAGATTTGCAATTTATGCGAGGTGCATTTTTTTGATAGTTCTATTTTTTTTTTTTTTATGACGATTTTTTTTCTTGTTTATTTTTATTTTTTTATTTTTTATTTTTTTATTTTTTAGAGTTTTAGATAGAGTGTTGATTATTCATTGCTGACCCTAACCCCGTGAGATTGGACCAGTGATGGTGGTGGAAATCCTGACACCTTTTGCCCACATCCCTACGCACACGACGCACCCTCTCCCTCCCTTCCTCCCTCCATCCCTCCCTCCCTCCCTACCTCTCCCCTCTCGCCCTAAGTCCCCTCCCCCCCCCCCAACACATCCCCGGTTCCCCCCTCTTAATCCGATAGGGAGTCGCTGATGTAGAGACAAACAACAAAAACAAAAGCATCGATCTTTGTCTGCACCTGTTTATGCCTCGCCTATAAATTTTGGGATTAATGGTGACGGATTTAGCTTTCAACTTTTTCTTTTGGCTCTAAACTTCATCCGTTTTTTTTCTTCTTCCTCTTCTTCTTCTTTTTCTTTTTCTTTTTCTTCGTCTCCTTCTTCTTTGTTCTTTCTCTTCCTTTTCTCCGTTATTCGTTATTCGTGTGTATGTGATTATATATATAAACATACACACACACGCACACACACACGCACGCACACACACACACACACACACACACACACACACACACACACACACACACACACACACACACACACACACACACACACACACACACACACACACACACACACACACACACAC
>NW_028234405.1:10747445-10754945 GCF_977035675.1 Penaeus japonicus | reverse complement strand
GTTTCCTCTTTCCGTTTCCTTACTTGCACGTGTTTCTTTTTCTTTCTTTTTTTTTTTTTTTTTTTTTTTTTTACATCGGGCTTATTTGGTTTTCTATTTTGTATCCGTTTAATTTCATTGGTCGTCGTTCCTCCGTTTCCTTCCAAGTTGAGGTCGTTCTCTCGTTCTGTTACTCGTAAAAGGGGAAAAAATGTCTACTGTTTCTCCTTTATTTTCCAAGACTTTCTTCTCTCCTACTCTTGCCCAAATGGCCTCCTTTCCTCTCTCCCTTCTTTCCTTTACTCTTCTTCTTTTTCTTCTTCTTCTTCTTCTCCTCTTTCTCTTCTTCCTCTGCTTCTTCTTCTGTTTCTCTTCTTCCTCCTTCTTACTTGCAGTCGTTGTCGTTCTCTTTATCCTATTCTTCCTCTTCCTCCTCATGCTTACCCTTATCCTCTTCCTTCTTTCTTTCTTCCTCCTTGTAATATTCCTCTTCCTCCTCCTCCTTCCCTTCCTTCTCCTCCTTCCCTTCCTCCTTCTCCTTCCCTTCCTCCTCCTCCTTCCCTTCCTCCTCCTCCTCCTCTTTCCCATCCTCCTCCTCCTTCCCTTCCTCCTCCTCCTTCACTTCCTCCTCCTCTTTCCCATCCTCCTCCTCCTCCTTCCCTTCCTCCTCCTCCTTCCCTTCTTCCTCCTCCTTCCCTTCCTCCTCCTTCTTCCCTTCCTCCTCCTCCTCCTCCTCCTTCTTTTGACGAGCTCTTCCTCCGTCGCATCAACATAACCCGTCTCATTTTCCTTCCTCTTCCCGAATTTCACTTTCTTATTATTCCCTTCCTTGATTTAAGTTGCAATCACATCTGTGCAATATTTTCTTCTCTTTCTTCTCCTCTCTCTCATTTATTTCGATTCTTTTATTGTTATGTTCGTCTTATTTTTCTTCTTTTTAATGTTTTTTGTCTTGTTTTTTTTTTTTATTATCGTTGTCTTGTGCAGCATTCCATTTAACACCTCTCTTAAATCTTGCTATTAAACTTCGCAAAGTCGGTATTTCTCTTATAGTGTCCATTTTTCTTCTTGCTTCTATCTGCTTCTCTCTTTCTCTTTCTTTTTCTCTCTTTCTGATTATCTATCTGTCTACCTCTCTCTCTCTCTCTCTCTCTCTCTCTCTCTCTCTCTCTCTCTCTCTCTCTCTCTCTCTCTCTCTCTCTCTCTCTCTCTCTCTCTCTCTCTCTCTCTCTCTCTCTCTCTCTCTCTCTCTCTCTCTCTCTCTCTCTCTCTCTCTCTCTCTTTCCTTCTCTCTCTCTTTCTCCCTCCCTCCTCCCCTTATCCCTTATCCTCGATTCCTCCCTCCCTCCCTCACTGCTCCCCTTTCTCCCTCTCTGCCTCTTCTCTACCTCTATTTCGCCCTCCACCTCCACCCCCCACCACTCTCTCCCTCAGTTCTTATTCCCCTCCCAGTCCCTCCCTCCTCCTAGTCCCTCTCCCCCTCCAAGTCTCTCCCTATTCCCAGTCCTTCCCCCCTTCCAGTCCCTCTCTCCCTCCCAGTCCCCCTCCCCCTCCCAGCCCCCCACCCCTTCCCAGTCCCTCTCCCCCTTACAGCCCCCCACCCAACCCCCTTACATCACCCCCCCCCCCCAACATGTCAGAGACGCGACTGGAAATCAGTGACAAGACGCACTAGCCATGGGTAGCGGGGAAGGAGGGGACTGATGTCATGTTATGAGTGAATGGTTGACTTGTCCCGAGGAAGCTATCTCCTCCCTCCTTTCTCCCTTCCCCCTCCTCCCCTTCCCCCTTCCCTCCACATTTCGCCCCTCCCATAATATCCTCCTTGGCTTCCCCCCCCCTTCCCCTCTCCCCTCTCCCCTCCCTTCCCCCTCCTTCCCCCTCCTCCCCTCCCTTCCCCCTTTCCTCCACATTTCGCCCCTCCCATAATCTCCTCCTTGGCTTCCCCCCCCCCTTCCCCTCTCCCCTCCTATCCCTTCCCCCTTTCCTCCACATTTCGCCCCTCCCATAATCTCCTCCTTAACCCCCCCCCCTCCTCTCCCCTCTCCTCCCCTCCCCTTCCCCCTTTCCTCCTCTGTAGGACGCATGTCTATGTCTGAAGGTCCTTTGAGCTGTCACTAGGATTCTGGTTAGAAGGGTTGATGTTCGTGTTATTTTCTCCTGTTATTGTTGTTATTGTTGTTGATATTTTTGTTATTGTTATTGGTATGATTGGTGTTGGCGTTGTTATTCTTATTTTTATTATTGTTGTTGTTGTTATTATTATTATTATGGTGATGATTATTGCTGTATTCTTTTTGTTCTCATTTTTTTGTTGTTGCTGTTATTATTATAAACTGAGTTTTAGTTTGTGATTACCATTATTATATATTAACATTATTATGATTGTGATTACCATCATTATTCTAATTCCAGTCATGAGCACCCACCACCACCATTATATTCTGATGTCGATTTGTGGTTATCAGTATTATCTAGTGTTACAACTATCGTCCTTGTAATTTTTAACAACTTTTATCCCTAGTAAACGATAGTATAACATCACAATATTTCTTACACATTTTTCATTTCATCATCCCACTATCGTAAATCTTTATATCAATCATCACAATACTTTGAATTCAGTTTTTCATTTTTTTTTCTTTTCTTTTTATCTAACACAAGAAGAGAGAGACAAGATACCAGAATCAATACAGATCCCTCCTGTATTTTCGCCAGTACTCTAAATTTCACCGAATCTCCAATATTTTTTTTTTTCGAAAGAGAGAAAAAAAAAGAAATGATAATAATAAAAGTAAAGGAAGTGAAATATCCTGCAAGAAAGATTGTAAAGGATATCGAAACCTGAAGACTCTTAGGAATTTCAGGAGGTGTTCGAAGAATTTTATATACGGTTAGTCGAACCAAAGACATGCTTCTCAAGAACGAGAAAAAGATAGGAGGAGACACGCAGGGGAAGAAAGGGGTGGAAAGAGAGAATGGGGAAGAAAGGGATGTTAAGGGAGAAAGGGAAGGAGGAGAGAGATGAGGAGAGAGCGAGGGAGATACAGAGAGAGAGAGATATGCGGAGAGAGAGGATGAGAGAGCGAGAGATAAGGATAGAGATGGAGAGAGAAAGAGAGATAAGGGGAGAGAGATAGATAGAATGACAGAGAGAGAGAGAGAGAGAGGGAGAGAAGGAGAGAGGGAGAGAGAGAGAGAGAGAGAGCGAGAGATAAGGATAGATATGAAGAGAGAAAGAGAGATAAGGGGAGTGAGAGAGAAAGAAAGAGACAGAGAAAAAAAAATAAAAAAAATAATGGTAGACAAGAAAGAAAGGACAACGAAGGAGGAAAAAAGAAGAGGAAAAGGGAAGAGGAAGAGAAAGATATTAGAATTTTATGTACAATCGAACGCGAGACATGTTTCTCAGGAACGAGAGGGAGAAAGAGGGTAAAACTTCCCTAAAGAAAAAGAGAAACAAAATAGAAAGAGAGAAAGAGAGAGAGAAAGAAAAAAAATGTGAGAGAGAGAAGGGGAAAGTAGTAGGAGGGAGAGGGAATAGGGAAAGGAGAGAGAAGGATCAAGGGGAAGAGGGAATAGCAAGGGCGAAGGAGCATGGAAGAGGGAGAATGAGAGGGAAAGGGGGGGGGGAGTAAGTAGAAGAGGAAAAAGAAGAAAAGAGTGACACATAAAGCGTGAGAAAGAAATGGAAACGAAAAATAGATATGGAAAGAAAAAGCGAGAAAAAGAGAAAGGAAAGAGAAGAGAGAGAGAGAGAGAGAGAGAGAGAGAGAGAGAGAGAGAGAGAGAGAGAGAGAGAGAGGACGAGCGACGAGGAGCGAGCGAGGGAGCGAGAGAGAGAGAGCGAGAGAGAGAGAGAGAGAGAGAGAGAGAGAGAGAGAGAGAGAGAGAGAGAGAGAGAGAGAGAGAGAGAGAGAGAGAGAGCGAGAGCGAGAGCGAGAGAGAGAGAGAGAGAGAGAGGACGAGCGACGAGGAGCGAGCGAGGGAGCGAGAGAGCGAGAGAGAGAGAGAGAGAGAGAGAGAGAGAGAGAGAGAGAGAGAGAGCGAGAGAGACAGAGAGAGGACGAGCAACGAGGAGCGAGAGAGAGAGCGAGAGAACGAGAGAGCAAGAGAGAGAGAGAGGACGAGCGAGCGAGGGAGAATTAGATCGACGCCAATATCCTTTTCAATTTCCATATAAGTTTTCCCGGCCATTTCCTGCCATCGCCAGGAGGAGTCAGGAGGGCCCGGGCTGACACTTGCTGGGAGACAGGAGATCCAGCTGACACTTTGTAAGAGTCAAGAGTCCCA
Source organism: Penaeus japonicus (assembly GCF_977035675.1). NCBI lineage: Eukaryota > Metazoa > Arthropoda > Malacostraca > Decapoda > Penaeidae > Penaeus > Penaeus japonicus. Next base: position 10,750,673 of record NW_028234405.1, on the reverse strand, counting down.
GCAGACATTTTCTCGGAGACAATAGCTGACACTTGTTAGAACCTAGAAAGCTCAGCTGACACCTGCTAGAACACAGAAATCTCAGCTGACACTTGCTAGAACACAGAAATCTCAGCTGACACTTGATAAAACACAGAAATCTCAGCTGACACTTGATAAAACACAGAAATCTCAGCTGACACTTGCTAGAACACAGAAATCTCAGCTGACACTTGCTAGAACACAGAAATCTCAGCTGACACTTGATAAAACACAGAAATCTCAGCTGACACTTGCTAGAACACAGAATCTCAGCTGACACTTGCTAGAACACAGAAATCTCAGCTGACACTTGCTAGAACACAGAAATCTCAGCTGACACTTGCTAGAACACAGAAATCTCAGCTGACACTTGCTAGAACACAGAAATCTCAGCTGACACTTGCTAGAACACAGAAATCTCAGCTGACACTTGCTAGAACTCAGAACTCCCAGCTGACACTTGATAAAACATAGAAACCCCAGTTGACACTTGCCAGAAGTCAGGAGTCCAAGCTGACACTTGCTAGAACTCAGAACTCCCAGTTGACACTTGCTAGAACACAGAAATCTCAGCTGACATTTGCTAGAACACAGAAATCTCAGCTGACATTTGCTAGAACACAGAAATCTCAGCTGACACTTGATAAAACACAGAAATATCACAGTTGACACTTGCTGTAACCTAGAAATTTCGGCTGACACTCACTAGTAGGAGTCAGGAGTCCAAGCTGACACTCGCTAGGAGGAAGTCCAAAGAACCTGGACGTTTTCCAAAGAAAAAAAAAAGCCATCGACTTGTATTGGGTTGAAATTTTCGAAATTGCTTTGATCAGATTGTTATTGTTTTGTCGTTTCTTTCATTCATTTATTTACATCAAAGTTTTACATGTTATTTTTATTGCTTTGACGTTTCTTTCATTCATTTATTTACGTCAATGTTTTTTTATTGTTATTACTTTGTCGCTTTTTTTTCTTTTTCTTTTTTTTTCTTTTACATCAGTTTTTTTTGTTATTTTGATTTAAAACGGAAATTATGCATGATGTTGACGTGAATCTTTAGACTAATAGGATTAAAAATGGTATTTATATTAATGAAACTAGCGGGAAAATGTAAGGCTAACAACAACAACAAAAATGATAAAACTAAGCATTTTTGTTTTTACTTATATTTCCACACAGTAATTAAACTTAAATCAGAGATAAGATATACTAATCATAATTCATTTAGAAGTTGCATAATGGATTTTTTTCTTTATCCAGGTAGACAAAGAACTAACAAACAAACAAACAAGAGTGACACTGATTTTGATTTAAAACAATCTAATTACGAGTCAAAATATCAAAATTATTCAGATCACAATATAAATCCACCTCCCTCCTCCCTCCCTCCCTCCCTCCCTTCCCCTCTTTCAAATTATCCCGTGAATTGCTTGGATCAAGGGAGGATAAGGAACAAAATCCCTTAACAAATTATCTCCCTTAATGATCTCTCAAAGCCAATAGAGTAATCGTAAATTTCGACTTCATTTGCATGTCGGAATAACCCCGTGATGAATGCACGGTTTAGTCATCACAGGGACACTTGATTTGATTAATTCAAAGTATGGTGGGTTTATTTTAGAGTGGAGTTGCTTTTGTTGTTGTTGTTTTTGCGGGGGCATACATACATACACATACACACACGCACACGCACACTTAAAAAATCACACGTACACAACGCACGACAAACGCACACGCACTAGACGCACACGCACATCAGCACAACGCACACGCCACAACGCACGCACACGCACACACACACACACACACACCAGCACAGCACATTATTCACACACACACACCATAAAAAAAAAACTACACACACCGTCTCACACACACACACACACACACACACACACACACACACACACACACACACACACACACACACACACACACACACAAGAGGGGGGGGGAGGACAGACAGATAGACAGACAGATAAATGAATCAATATATACGTCATAAAAAATGAATCCCTATCATAGCAATGAATAGCCACATTAGGTATCGGGTAATTTCGTCCAAGTAAATAAAAGCCATAAAATGAAACATTTTTACGATAACCAGGATAATTTTCGACGAAATATACGGAACGAATAAGTAAGTGGAATATTCTGCTTACATCAAACCCATATATTGTTGTCTCCCTTAAATGTTTTTTGGCACCGACCCACCTTTTTAAAGATCTTTCCTTCCGCCTTTGCCTCCATTCTTTAGGCCTAAAAAAAGTCAATCGTCTGTATGATCTTTCCATCCCTATCTACTCTCTCTTTTCCCCCTTTTTATCATGATTTTTTTTTTTCTCTTTTTCACTCTTTTTTTAATTTGATTTCCTTTCGTCATGGAGGAATAGTGAACGTCATTCGGCCCTCTTCTCTGGGTATGTGAGTCCCTGACCCGTTATGAAGTCGCCTCAAACTCGTTCACCGTCGCTGACCCGTTCCAAATAGCTGCGGATCCTGTCCTACTCGTTCGTTCAGGACACCTTCCAACACCTCCTACATCCTCCTCCACTCCACTCCACTCCACTCCACTCCGCTCCTCCCCAACTTCTCCTTCCCCGTTCCACCCACCTACGCATCTAAACTCTAACCAACACACCGACTTCTATACAACCACCCATCTACAATTCAACCCACCTAACCATTTCCTCCACTTACACCACCACCCACCTAACCATTTCATCCACATACACCACCACCCACCCACCCACTCAATAACCCACCCACTTCCAACAAACCCACTTATAACCCACGCTTCCTACCACCCACCCACTCCTCACCAACTCCTCCGAACTACCGAAGACTTTTTTTTCTTTTTTTAAACCCTTTACTAACTCCTGGATGTTCGGAGAATGTAAGTTAATCCCTGCCACCTCCACTTCGAGCCTCATATTAACACGTGCTTCCATTTAAAGCACCGTAATGGCCTCGGTTTAATAGCTTCTTTTAATCTGACACAGGGTCGTTCACCTCCCCTCCACCCTCCCCCACCTCCATCCTCCCCTCCTCCTGGCCCCCACTATTCGACTACCCCTTCTCCCCCCCTTCCCCCTTCCCTAACATCGGGCCCTGCCTATCCCGGCTGACCGCGAGGGAAGCAAACGAGGCAGGAACGAGGAGTGTGAAGAGGGAGAGAGGGAGGGAGGAAGAGGGAGCGAGATAGAA
>NW_028234405.1:10735975-10742345 GCF_977035675.1 Penaeus japonicus | reverse complement strand
GGGAGAGAGAGAGAGGGAGAGAGAGAGAGAGAGAGAGAGATGAGAAGATAGAGAGTAGAGAGAGAGAGAGAGAAGAGAGAAGAGAGAGTAGAGGGAGAGAGAGAGAAGAGATATCCAGAGTGAAATGAACAGATGAGCATGTCTAAAGGCTCAAGCATAGAGATGAGCTCTCGCGAGGGAGAGGGAGAAAGAAAGAAAGTTACAAAGAAAGAAAGAACGGAGAGACCGAGAGAGAGAAAAAAAAAAGAAATAACAGAAAAAGAAAGAGAGAAAGAAATCGGGAAACATAATTATATCCATACCGATTCGGGGACATCAGAATTAAGGCCTTCCACTGTCAATTAACATAATTAATGAGATATATTATGTAAAACTGTGTGGTTGAAAAAATGCAACTCGGTTACACAAAAAAAATACAAGTTTTTTTTTCTTTTGGTTAAGAGTTTATTATGATTTAATCATAGTTAGGAATGAATAAAGATTTTTTTTTTCCAAACGGAATTAAACATTTAACGAGGGGTAGAAGAGAAAGAGAATGCGATAAAAGTAAGATGAAGAGAGAGGAAGAAAGTGGAGGAGATGTAAACGGATAAACGGGGAGAAAGCGAGAGAGGGAGAGAGAGAGAACAACCAACATAATAACTAACTCCGAGAGGAGGGAGGGTAGCGAGCAGATGTGAGAGAGAGAGAGATTGAGAGAGAGAGACAGAGACAGAGACAGAGACAGAGACAGAGAAAGAGAAAGAAAGAGAGAGGGAGAGAGAGAGAGAAAGAGAGGGAGAAAGAGAAAAAAAAGAGAGAGAAAGAGAAATGCAAAATATCTAATATCGCATTTAACACCAATATAAAAAAAAGACAACCCAAGAAATCCTAACTTGGAAGAAAGGGAAAAAACAAGCAGTGTCATAATCTTAGCCAGAAATCGTTTTATTGTCTTCTTTTACATCAGTGTCATAATGAAGACCACATCGGTCAATGATTTTATGGTGATGATGTTGAGCAATAAAAGGTGTCATCATCATCCCGATTAAGATAATTAAGGTAATTAAGATAACTGAGGCTCTTGTTTAGGTTTCGAAGAATGCAAATGTTTGAGTGAATAAGATTGAAGAGAATTAAAATCAGGATGATTGATATGAGAGCAGGTAAATGAAATTGGATTATGATAAATAAAGTAAAGTTATGAATAAATGTGATGAATGATTCAGATAATATTAGATTAGATATGTAAAACGGCATATGCAATTCGTTTGCAATACATCAATACGAAAATTAATTCCCTGCGGCAAATAGATCCAACTGTATCCACATCATCAAAATATAGACATGACGTCACCATATCAATAAGACATGACACCATAACTGCACTCGACGCTCATCCAGCGAGACTAATAGCCAGATCATCACCATCCGTACTAGCAGTGTTTCCTGATGTCACTATAACGAAGTCGGGAGGAAAGGAATGATCAAGATGGAGCCCCGATTAAGCCGCGGGTTTTGCGAAGAGCCATCGTCGACCGTGAGCCAGATGTGGGATATCGGGGTTCGTAGTGGACTGCTGTCGATCTATCGGGGTTGAACATGAGTCGCTGTCTGTGTAATGGGTTTGGTGGGGGAGTCGTAGTTGATATAACGGGGTTTGCCGTAAGTCACTTTCGGTTTAATGGGGTCATGAGTTGATTTCAATATAGGACATGAGCCACGTCGATATCTCATCGGCAAGGGAATGGATGGAGCTTCGTGTCTTTGTAGCGGGGTCCGACGCGAGCCGTCAGTGCCGCTAATGTCAAGGTCAGGAGGGCGCCCCGCATAACGGAGGTCAAAAGGCTCTCGCCGCAGCCACACCCCAGGGGTCACCAGGGAGCCCCGAGCGTGCATGTTGGGGTCAGGAACGCATCCCCTTACCCACCCACCCCTCGCCCTCCCCCCTCCCCCTCTCTTTTCATTGTGCGGCGCGGGCGAGCGGGGAAGGGGGAGGAGGAGAGGGGGAGAGGGGTAGAGAGGGGGGGAGGGGGAAGGACACAGCCAAGGATAAGGACAAGATACGAGCGTAGGAAACTCGCGGTCGTTCGAGATCCAAAATCCTTCATTAAACACACCAGCTCCTTGTTTACGGCCTTCATTACGCACACCAGACTAGTGTTTACGACATCCGCAAGAGCAGGATAAATCAGACGGGATTTTCCATAATTCGAATGCGGTGTATCCATTACACTCTATTATTCATTTAGAGTAAAAAGAAAAAGGGAGCTTTGATTGCGACAAAAGACGTCCCCCTTCCGGAGGTCCCGGCAGCTTAATGGCCGTAATTGAGCAATATTTCGTAATTACTGTAAATTTTCATCCACCAACGCGCAAGCGGGTGACCGCATGACCGCGAGCATCAGATCTGAACCGCCGCCCGCATCTGCAGAGGGCGAGAAAGACGGAGCTCGAGGGTCGCCGGAGGTCAGGAAGCAGCGGGAATGAGACTCCTTTTTATCCGGGAGCTTCCGGGAACCACTGCGCTCCTCCCCTCGGGGTGTTGTTCCCGCGTCTCGTGATACTAAACCGCGGAAGATGGCCGGATTCAGCAACCTCAGCAGACCTATAGCCCCTCGGGAGGCATTCCCCTGGAACGAGGCCCCTACCCCCCCTCCCCCCTCCCCTCTCCCCCGTCATCCCTGTACTTCACTCCAGCCCCACACCCACCTCTTCCTCCTTCTCCTCCTTCTCTCCCGCCCACACCTCTTCCTCCTCCTCCTCTCCCACCCACACCTCCTCTTCCTCCTATCCCACCCACACCTCCTCCTCCTCCTCTCCCACTCCCACCCACACCTCCTCCTCTTCCTCCTCCACCTCTCCCACCCACCCCCACCCCCACCCCCACCTCTTCCTCCTCGTCTCCGAACGCTTGCTCGTGTGTACACTGAACATTGGTGGAGCAGCCATGTAAGATTAGACTTTGATGGCTTGGGTAATTTCCCCCGACGAGTTCCACCAAGCAATCCCGAAGAGGAAGCTATCCATTATGTGGGGTTTACGCCTGTCTGCCTCTCGCTCGCTCGCTCGCTCGCTCGCTCACTCGCTGCTCTCAATACTGTTCACTCGCGGCGTGGTTTCCATTCACGCACGTGAGCACTAAGTCTTGTCTCGTAAGTTGGGTCTCTCGCTATCTCTCGATCTCTCTATCTCTGTCTCTGTCTATAGGTATCTGTCTATCTCTGTCTCTCGCTATCTCTCTATCTCTATCTCTGTCTCTCGTTGTCTCTGTCTCTGTCTCTCGTTATCTCTCTATCTCAGTATATCTCTCTCTCGCTGTCTCTCCATCTCTGTCTCTCGCTATCTCTCTTGCTATCTCTTTCTGTCTCCCTCTCTCTCTCTATTTCTCTTGTTATTATTATTATTAATATCAATATATTATCAGTATTGTCAGTATTATTATCATTCTTATTATTATTTTTATAATCATTATTATCATTACGATTATTATCATTAATAGCAGTCGTAGTAGTAGTATAGGTAGCAACAACAGTAGGAGCAGTATCATGATAAAAACGATAGTAATGATGGCAATGATGATACTGATTATGATGATAACGATAATAATGATAGTAATAATCATGATAATTATCATCATCATCATCAATACTCTCATTATCCTCCGCCTCCTCCTCCTCATCATCATCATTATCATCATCATCATCATCATCATCATCATAATAATAATAATGATAATCATCATCATCGCCATAATCATTATAATCATTACCACCATCATCATCATCACCACCATCACCATCATCACCACCACCACCATCAATACCATCAGCACGACCTCGATTCCGATAATCACTATTGCTTTTGTTTTTATTATTGCATTATCATCATTGCAAAATCATCAGGGATTCCTTCCGCTTCCTATTTATCCTGCACGGTGCCTAGTTGCAATTTCCGCCTTGCCATTCCAGTGATTTTATTGCAGACGAAACTGACAACTCAATCAAATATCCCGACAGATAATTAAATAAGACATTGCATATTGATCAATTGATCTGTCTGTCAATAAAAGAAATATGCAATTTTTTTAAGAAAAGAAAGATATATGTATTGTGGAATCAAGAATATGAAAGAAAAAAAAAGAGAAATAATGAATATATATTATATATTATGGAGAATATATCTCGGCATTGAAAAATATATATATTGCGGATTTTTTTCTTTCTTTCTTTCTTTTTTTAAGAAAATGTATTATAAAAGTGACTTGAAATTAAGAAAGAATAGAAAAGAAAATTAAAAAAATGAAAACATATTATGAGTATTTAAGTAATTAAGTATTTACTAGAATTAAAAGAATATGAAAAAAGTTAAACAAAGATAATTTTCTCTAGAAAATCATTAAAAAATAAAAACATAAACTTTGAAAAAGAAAAAGTGTTAGGAAAATTAACATTAGGAATTTACAACAAAAAAAGTTAGTGGAGCCTCAAAAAAATGAAGGATAGAGAGGTGGCGGGGGGTTTTATTTTTTTTTGGTGTTTGAGGGGGGGGGGGGGGGGTGTAGAGAATTATAATTAATTAGATGATAAATATTTGATTTTTTTTTTTTTTTTTTTTTTGGGGAAAAAAAAAAAAAAATAATTGTGGCTATTAATTTCCATTCATTATTTAATTTCCCTACTTAACCGCAGTGATTAGTCGACATAATGGCAAGAATTCCCCTCATAAATTCCCGGAGAGAGCACTGGCTACATGGGGAAGATGGGGACGGGAGGGGATGGGGCTTGGGGCAGGAATTATAGGGAGGGGAGAAGGGGGAGTGAGGAGCTGGAAGAGAGGGTAGGTGGGGAGGAGTGGGGAGGGGAAATGAGGGTGTGGGGAGGGGATGAGGGGGAGTGGGAGAGAGGGAAGATGGGGAGGAGTGGGGAGGGGAAATGAGGGAGTGGGAGAGAGGGAAGATGTGGAGGAGTGGGGAGGGGAAAAGAGGGAGTGGGAGAGAGGAAAGATGGGGAGGGGAAATAAGGGAGTGGGAGAGAGGGAAGATGGGGAAGAATGGGGAGGGGGAAGTGAAGGAGTGGGAGAGAGGGAGGATGTGGAGGAGTGGAGAGGGGAAATGAGGGAGTGGGAGAGAGGGAAGATGGGGAGTGAGGAGCTGGAAGAGAGGGAGGATATGGACGAGTGGGAAGGGGAAATAAGGGAGTGGGAGAGAGGGAAGATGGGGAAGAGTGGGGAGGGGAAATAAGGGAGTGGGAGAGAGGGAAGATGTGGAGGAGTGGGAGAGAGGGAAGATGGGAAAGTTGATAGATAGTCTACCCTGTGAATGTGGAGAGGGGGAGAGGAAAAGTTGGGGGGGAGGGGGGTATTGGAGAGGGGAAGGGGAAGATGGAGAGTAAAGTAGCAGGGAAGAGGGAAGCAGGAGAAGAAGGGAATAGGAGAAAGGAAAATCAGGATAGAGAGAGGGGAGATAAGGAGGTAAGGGAGAGGGAAATAGGGAGGGGAGGGGAGAGAGAGGGGGGAAAAGAAGATGGGGAGGGGGAAAGAGATGAAAGGAAGCATAGTGGAGGGTGAGAGAATGGGGGTGATTATGAGCTAAGGGGGGAAAGGGGGAGGGGGAGGGGGAGGAGAGAAAGAGATAATAAGTAATAATTAGTTCCTTCCCTGTGCAATTTAAATAGGCCTAGGTGCGCCCATGGAGGAGGGAGGGGGATACGATGGTGAGGATGATGGTGGTTATGGTGATAATGGTGGTTATGGTGATAATGGTGGTTATGGTGTTGAGGTGTTTTTGGATTTGTAAGTGATGAGATTGGGTGAATGGTATGGTGATCATGGTGTTTTGATGGGTGTTTTTGGATTTGTATAGTGATGATGGTGGTTAGGGTGATGGGTATGATGATAATGGTGGTTATGGTGTTGAGGTGTTTTTGGATTTGTATAGTGATAATGGTGGTTAGGGTGATGGGTATGGTGATAATAGCGGTTATGGTGTTGAGAGGGTGTTTTCGTTATTTGTATAGTGATGCTGTTGGTTAGGGTGATGACTATGGTGTCGGGGTGATCTTGGTGTTGAGGGAGATTTTGATGATGATGATGGGTATGGTGATGGTGGTGGTTATGGTGTTGGTAGTGGATGTGGTGAGTTATGGTTATGATGGTGGTGATGTTAGTAATGCTGATGTGGCGGCGATGGTGGTTATGGTGATGATGATGATAATCTCGATGATGGATGTTATAGTCACGTCGATAATACCGATAGTGATTACGAGGATGGTGATGGTTATAATGATGGTGTCGAGGATGGTGTTGGCAATGATGGTGGTGATGGTTATGATGATGGGATATGATGATGGCATTGATGGTTATGGTAATGAGTAAGACATATAGTGCTATT
>NW_028234405.1:10718475-10730975 GCF_977035675.1 Penaeus japonicus | reverse complement strand
CGGGGGAGAGTGGGAGGGGGGGGCGTGGGGGAGGGGGAGGGGCGAGGGTGGCACTGGGGGGAGGGAGGGGGCGATGGAGGGAGGGGACGGGGGTGGGGGAGGGGGGGGCGAGGGAGGGAGGTAAGGGAGGGTGGGTGTTGGGAGGGAAAGAGAGGGGGGGGGGAGGGGGGCGGGGGGGAGGGGAGGAGGGGATGACGGGGGGGGGGGGAGGGAGGAGTGGAGGGTGGGGGTGGGGGGGGGAGGGAGGGTAGTGGGAGGGGCGGGAGGGGAGGGGAGAATAGGGCGGGAGGGTGGGGGGGGGGTGGAGGGTGAGGGTGGGCTATGGGGGGGAAGGAGGGAGGGAGGGGGGAGGAAGGGGAGGGGGGGAGTGGGTGGGGTGAGGCGGGGGGCGGAGGGAGGGGGGGAGGGAGGGGGGGGAGGGAGGGGGAGGAGAGGGGGGGGGGGGGGGGGAGGGGGAGGGGGTGGGGGGGGGGGGGGGGGGGGGGGGGGGTGGGGGGGGGGGGGGGGGGGGGGGGGGGGCGGGGGGGGGGGGGGGGGGGGGGGGGGGGGGGGGGGGGGGGGGGGGGGGGGGGGGGGGGGGGGGGGGGGGGGGGGGGGGGGGGGGGGGGGGGGGGGGGGGGGGGGGGGGGGGGGGGGGGGGGGGTGGGGGAGGGGGGGTGGGGGGGGGGGGGGGGGGGGGGGGGGGGGGGGGGGGGGGGGGGGGGGGGGGGGGGGGGGGGGGGGGGGGGGGGGGGGGGGGGGGGGGGGGGGGGAGGGGGGGGGGGGGGGGGGGGGGGGGGGGGTGGGGGGGGGGGGGGGGGGGGGGGGGGGGGGGGGGGGGGGGGGGGGGGAGGGGGGGGGGGGGGGGGGGGGGTGGGGGGAGGGGGGGTGGGGGGGGGGGGGGTGGGGGGGGGAGGGGGGGGGGGGGGGGGGGGGGGGGGGGGGGGGGGGGGGTGGGGGGGGGGGGGGGGGGGGTGGGGGGGGGGGGGGGGGGGGGGGGGGGGGGGGGGGGGGGGGGTGGGGGGGGGGGGGGGGGAGGGGGGGGGGGGGGGGGGGGGGGGGGGGTGGGGGGGGGGAGGGGGGGGGGGGGGGGGGGGGGGGGGGGGGGGGGGAGGTGAGGGGGGGGGGGGGGGGGGGAGGGGGGGGGGGGGGGGGGGGAGGGGGGAGGGGGGGGGGGGAGGGGGGGGAGGGGGGAGGGGGGGGGGGGGGAGGGGGAGGGGGGAGGGGGGGGGGAGGGAGGGAGGGGGGGGAAGGGGGAGGGGGGGGGGGGGGGGGGGGGGGGGGGGGGGGAGGGGGGGGGGGGGGGGGGGGGGGGGGGGAGTGGAGGGTTGGCGAGGGGGGGGGTGTGGGGGGGGGAGGGGGAGTGAGAGGGGGGGGGGGGGGGGGAGGGCGGGGGGGAGGGGGGGGGGGGGGGGCGGGGGGGGGGGTGGGGAGGGGGGGGGGGGGGGGGGGGGGGGGGAGGGGGGAGGGGGTGGGGGCCACGAGAGCAAAGGAGAGGGGGAGGGGGGGCGCTAGGGGGGGGGGGGGGGGGGGGGGGGGGGGGGGGGGGGTGGGGGCGGGTGGAGGGGGGGGGGGCGGGGGGGGGGGGGGGGGAGGGGGGGGAGGGGGGGGGGGAGGAGGCTGGGGGGGGGGGGGGGGGGGGGGAAGGGGGGGGGGGGGGGGGGGGGGGGAGGGGGGGGGGGGGAGGAAGGGGGGGGGAGGGGGGGGGGGAGGGGAGGAGGGGGGGGGGGGGGGGGGGGAGGGGGGGAGGAGGGGGGGGGGGAGGGGGAAGGGGGGGGAGGGGGAGGGGGGGGGGGGGAGGGGGGGGAGGGAGGGGGGGGGGGGGGGGGGGGGGTGGGGGGAGGGGTCGGAGGGGGGGAGGAGGGGAGGGGGGGGGGGGGAGGGGGGGGGGGGGGGAGGGAGGAGGGGGAGGGGGGAGGGAGGGGCGGGGGGGGGGAGGGGAGGGGGGGGGGGGGGGGGGGGAGGGGGGGGGGGGGGAGGGGGGGGGGAGGGGGGGGGGGGGGGGGGAGGGGGAGGGGGGGGGGGGGAGGGAGGGGGGGGGGGAGGGGGGGGGAGGGGGGGGGGAGGGGGGAGGGGGGGGGGGGGGGGGGAAGGAGAGAGGGGGGAGGGGGGGGGGGGAGGGGGGGGGGGGGGGGGGGGGGGGGGGGGGGGGGGGGGGGGGGGGGGGGGGGGGGGGGGGAGGGGGGGGGAGGGAGGGGAGGGGGAGGGGGGGGAGGGGAGGGGGGGAGGAGGAGGGAGGGGGGGGGGAGGGGGAGGGGGGGGGGGGAGGGGAGAGGGGGAGGGGAGGGGGGGGGAGGGGGGGGGGGGGGGGGGGGGGGGGAGGGGGGGGGGGGGGAGGGGGGGGGGGGAGGGAGGGGGAGGGGGGGGGTAGGGCGGGGTGGGGGGGGGAGGAGGGGGGGAGGGGGGGGGGGGATGGGGGGGGGGGGGGGATGGGGGGTGGTAGGGAGGGATCCTGTGTCTTTGCAGGCTGTCTAAAGGGAAAAGGGTGGAGGACGACTGGGGAGACGACTGCGGACAAGATGTTGGGAGTGCGAGTGAGGAGGGAGAGAGAAGAGAGAGGGAGAGAGAAGAGAGGAGAGAGAGAGGAGAAGATGACGAGTCCGAGGGAGGGGGGAGGAGAGAGAGAGGAGAGAGGAGAGAGGGGGGGGGGAGGGAGGAAGGGAAGGGTTGCAGAAAAGAAGACGGTAAATTTTTCTTTTCGTCTCTTTCTTTTCTCTTTCACCACTCTGTCTTCAATATGGTTTCTCTTCTCTCTCTCCATTTCTTTCTCTTTTCTTTCTCTTTCTTCTAATATCTCTCTCTCTCTTCTCGTTCTCTCTCTGCTCTCCTCTCATCTCTCTACTCATCTTCTCTTCTCTTCTCTTCTCTCTTCTCTCTCTAGCTCTTCTACTCTCTCTCTCTCTATCTCCGTGTTTCGTTTGGTCATTTGCTCTTTCTCTCTCTACCTCTCTTCTCTTTCGTTTGTGTGTATGTGTTTGTGTTTGTGTGATGTTGTGTGTGTTGTCATGGTGTGTGTGTGTGTGTTGTGTGTGCTGGCGTGTATTGTGTGTGTGTGTTGTGTGTGTGTGTGTCGTGTGTGTGCGCGGTGTGCGTGTGGTGGTGCTGATGTGGAGTGTGGTGTAACTGCCCCGCCATTAGTGCGTGTGAGTGCGTGTGAGGTGCGTTGTGTGGTTGTGTGATGTGTGCTGTTGTGTGTGTGTATGTATATGTGTGAGTGTCTGTGTGTGGGAGTGTGTGTGTGTGTGTGTGTGTGTGTGTGTATGTGTGTGTGTGTGTGTGAGAGCGTGTATCTGTTAGTGTGTGTGTTTGTGTGTGTAAGCGTATATCTATGTGTATGCATATATTTGTATGCGTATACATAAGTGTACACAAATACACACATAACTACACACGCAAATAAAGATGATCAAGCAAACACACAAAATAATAATTGGAAGCCGCAAACACACCATTTACTTTAATATGCACATGTCCGTGTTTCGCAAGACCTCTCTCTCTCCCTCGCGTTGCACGGGGCTGTTTTCAATAGTCCCTTGAAGGGGCTGCACTCTGAAGAGGACTCAACATAGGCTATCTTGAACCCGAAGGAGCTAGCTTTTTTTTTTTCTCTCTCTCTCTCTTTTTTTTCTTGTTTTTTACTTATTTATTTCTGATTCGTTTTTTTCTTCTTGTGGTGTTTCTTTTATGGATTTTATTTCTTTTTTTTTTATCTTTGTTTCATTTTTTATTTTTTTGTCAGTTTTTTTAATATATGTATTTTTTGGATATGTTTTTGTGTATGTATGTATGTTGTAGTATATATAATTTATAATTTTATATATATATTATTTATATTCATATCAATCTATATAGATACCATTTATATTTATATATTATATATTATATTATATATATATTTTATATATATGGGTATCCATATAGTTATATAATATTCATAATTCATCACAGGACATATATATATTATATTATTATATATATATATATATATATATATATATATATTCTAATGATTTAATATGCATTTTCTATTTATCGTTATAAAAATATTGTTATTCATCTCACCATTACATTATTATCAAAGTATTATTAAAGTATTATCAAAATCATCATCTTTATCACTTTCACCATCATTTGTATTTTCATCATTATTAATAGCACTATATGTCTTACTCATTACCATAACCATCATTGTCATCATCGTTTCCATCATCATAACCCTCACCACCATCATTGGCAACACCATCCTCGCCACCATCATTATAACCATCACCATCCTCGCAATCACTATCGGATTTTATCGGAACGTCAGCTATAAAATCCAATCATCAGCCGATTATTCATCATATTCACCATTAAACCTCCTAACCCCCCCCTCCCCCCGCCCCCCCAACACCCTCCCACCATCGCCGCCACATCAGCATTACTAACACCACCACCATCATAACCATAACTATCACAACATCCACTACCTACACCATAACCACCATCATCACCATACCCATCATCATCACCAAAATCAACCTCAACATCAAAATCAACCCGGCACCATATCCATCACCCTAACCAACATCCTCACTATCCAAATCATCAAACCACCCTTAACACCATGATCGCCATAATCACCATACCTATCACCCTAACCACCATCATCACTATCCAAATCATCAAACCACCCTTAATACCATGATCACCATACCCATCACCCTAACCACCATCATCACTATCCAAATCATCAAACCACCCTTAATACCATGATCACCATACCCATCACCCTAACCACCATCATCACTATACAAATCCAAAAACACCTCAACACCATAACCACCATACCCATCACTATAACCACCATTATCACCATAACCACCATCATCCTCACCATCGTATCCCCCTCCCTCCTCCATGGGCGCACCTAGGCCTATTTAAATTGCACAGGGAAGGAACTAATTATTACTTATTATCTCTTTCTCTCCTCCCCCTCCCCCTCTCCCCCCTTAGCTCATAATCACCCCCATTCTCTCACCCTCCACTATGCTTCCTTTCATCCCTTTCCCCCTCCCCATCTTCTTTTCCCCCCTCTCTCTCCCCTCCCCTCCCTATTTCCCTCTCCCTTACCTCCTTATCTCCCCTCTCTCTATCCTGATTTTCCTTTCTCCTATTCCCTTCTCCTCCTGTTTCCCTCTTCCCTGCTACTCTACTCTCCCTCTTCCCCTTCCCCTCTCCAATACCCCCCTCACTTTCTCTCCTCTCACATCCTCCCCATCTTCCCTCTCTCCCACTCCCTCATTTCCCCTCCCCACTCCTCCCCATCTTCCCTCTCTCCTACTCCCTCATTTCACCTCCCCACTCCCTCATTTCTCCTCCCCACTCTTCCCTATCTTCCCTCTCTCCCACTCCCTTATTTCCCCTTCCCACTCCTCCCCATCTTCCCTCTCTCCCACTTCCTCATTTCCCCTCCCCATCTTCCTTCTCTCCCATTCCCTCATTTCCCCTCCCCACTCCTCCCCATCTTCCCTCTCTCCGCCAACCCTCCATTTCCCCCCTCACAAATTTCTACCCCACCTACCCTCCTCTTCCAGCCCCATCACTCCCCTTCTCCCCTCCACTATATTTTCCTGCCCCACGCCCCATCCATCCCGTTCCCATTCTTCACATGTTGCCAGTGCTCTCTCCGGGAATTTTATGTGGGGGGCAGTCTTGACATTTATGTCGTCGGACTAATCTCTGCGGTTGTTAAGTTTAGGGGAAATTTAAGAGAACACTATTAGCTGCGAATTTAGGGATTATTGCTCCTGGAAATACACCCACCAACACCCCCCACCCCACCAACAAACCCCCCACCCACCTACGACAGACGCTCAGCCCCTCTCAGACTCACCATCCTCTCTATCCTTCATTTTTGTTTTTTTTTGAGGCTTATCTCCTTCCCATCCACTAACTTTTTTTTTTTGTTTTTTTTTTTGGTTGTTGTAAATTAACTTAATTGTTATTTTCCTAACTTTTTTCCTTTTTTTTTTTTAAAATTTATGTTTTTTATTTTTTTTTTTAATATGGATTTTTCTTAGAGAAAATTATTCTGTGTTTTTTAAACTTCTTTGTGCATAATGCTTTTAATTCTAAGTGTATAAATAATTAATTATACGTACATACTCATATTATGTTTTTTTTTTCATTTTTTTAATTTTCTTGTCTTTTTCTTTTCGTAATTTCAAGACCACTGTTTTAATACATTTTCTTTAATAAAAAAAGGGAAAGGAAAGAAAGAAAAGAAAAGATAAAAGAATGAAAAATAATCCGCAATATATATAGATTTTTCAAATGCCGGGATTTATTCTCCAGAATATTATAGTATGATTTCTGTTTTCTCTTTTTTTTTTTCTTTCTTTCTTTCTATTCTTGAATTTTTTCCACAATACATTATATTTCTTTCTTTTCTTGTAAAAAAATTGCAATAATTTCTTCTTTTTATTGACAGACCAGATCCAATTGAGCAATATTGAATGTCCTTTATTTAATTTTTCTGTGCGGGGATATTGGTTTGAGTTGTAGGTTCATCGTACTGCTATTATATAAAATAACTGGAATAAATGGAAGAAATAATGGCCCATCAACAAAAGGCGGAAAAGGAAAAAATGCAACTCTACGGCCGGCACGTGTTCTGCAGGATTATAAATGGAAGCGGATGGAAAATCCCTTGATGTATTTATGCAGATAGATGGATAATTTGCAATAATAAAAAAAACAAAACAGCAATAGTTAGTGATTAATCGGAACGAGGGTCGTGATTGGGATTGGTATTGTAGGTGATGGTGTGGTTTTGATGATGGTAGAGGGTGATGATGATGATTGATGATGTGATGATAGATGATGATGTTGATGAGGAGGCGGATAATGAGAGTTATTGATGATGGATTGATGATAATTCAATCATGGATTTATTATTATCATTTCCATTATCGTTGTTCATCATAATCAGTAATCAATCAGTGCATCATTTCTTATGTTTTTATCATGCTTTGATAGCTGTGCTACTCTACTACTACTACCTCTAATATAATCATAATTAATGATTTAAAATAGTAAAATCATGTTTAATGCGAAAGTAAAATGATAATAACTTTATTAATTAATAAAAAAATAATAAATGACAATGAATGAATTAATAATATCTGACAATACTGATAATACTGATAATTAAGAATTATATAATAAACAAGGAGGGAGGGAGAGGAGAGGGGAGAGGAAAATGAAAGAGATAGAGGGAGAGAGGGAGAGAGGAAGAGAGTAGAGAGGGGGATGGGGGGAGAGAGAGGGAGGAAATGGGGAAACGAGATTGATAGATGATGATACTATACATGAAGATAGATAGATAGATAGAGAGGGAGAAAGAAATGGCCGTGATATGGAGATAGGAGAGAGACTAGCCGAGAGTCAGAGATATGTAGGATAGATGAGACGAAACGCAGAGACAGAGCAGTAGAGACGATACCTATCAGACAGATGAAAGAGAAAGATATAGAGTGATCGAGAAGGATAGCAGGTCGAGAGATGCGATGAGGACAGAGATAGACGATAGACCTTTAGACAGAGACAGAGCGATAGAGAGATCGCGAGAGATGATGATAGCCGAGAGACCGCGAACCGAACTTACGAGACTAAGACTTAAGTATGCTCACGTGCGTGACAATGGAAACCACGCCGCGAGATTACGTCAAGAATGTATACCACGTGTGAACAGTATTGAGGAGAGCAGTCCGATTTTATGATGTGGCGAATTGGTGATGCGAGGCGAGGCGAAGTTCGCTTAGTTGAAAGTATACGTGCGAGAGGGTGAGAGGCACAGACAGACAGGCCGTTAAACCCCAACATAAATGGATTAGCTTCCTCTTCCGGGGATTGCATTGGTTTGGAACTCCGTCGGGGGAAATTACCCCAAGCATCAAAGTCTAATCTTACATGGCTCTGCACTCCACCAAATGTTTTCAGTGTGTAAAACAACGAGCATAGCGTTCGGAAGACTAGGAGGAGGAAGGATAGTGGAGGGCGTGGGGGGTGGAAGGAAATCCGAATCGATGTGGGTGGGTCGAGAGGTGGGAGAGGGATGGAGAGGAAGAAGGTGTGGGTGGGGGGTTGGGAGAAGAGGAGGAAGAGGAGGAGAGGTGGGTGGGAGATGGTAGAGGAGGGAGAGGGGTCTGTGAGCTTTTTCGTCATCATTCCGTGGGTTAGGCGATGAGGAAGGAAAAAGAGGAAAAGAAGTAAGATGAGGTTGGGGTGTGGGAGAGGAGGTGTAGAGGGAGCAGTAGACGGAAGGGCAACGATGGAGGAGGAGGTTGGGGTGGGATTGATATAGAGGAAGAGGGGGGAAGAGGAGGGAAGACGAGGAAGGAAGCAGGGATACGAGGTGACACTGTGGGTGGGGAGAGGAGAGGAGGACGAGAAGAGGAAGCGTGGGGTCTGGCGTGGTGGCGAGAGGAGGGTAGTGGCATAACTTGGGTAGGGAAGAGGTCGGAGGATGGATGGTTTTTGTGGGGTTGGCGAGCGGGAAAAGGGCGGAGAATGGAAGAGGAGGTGTGGGCGGGAGAGGGAAGAAGAAGAGAAGAAGGAAGAAAAGAAAGACAGAGAGTAGGTAGGAAGGCGGTGAGGAGAGCGGGAGAGAAGAAGGAAGAAAAGGAAGAGGTGGGTAAGGAAGTTTTTGTGGGGCGCCTGCGAGTTTTTTTTTTAATGTGGGGCTGGATGGAGTGATAGTGAAAGTACAGGGATGACGGTGGGAAACGAGGGGGGGGAGGGGGAGGGGGAGAGGGGAGGTGGGGGGGCGGAATGGGGGGAGGGGGGGGGGGGTGAGAGGTGGTAAGGGGGGTTGGGTGGGTTGATTAGGGAGGGGGGGGGGGGGGGGGGGTGGGGCGGGAGTGGTGTGGGTTAGGTAGGGTGAAGGGGGTGGGTAATGGGGGGGTGTGGCGGTAGGGTGGGGGGGGGGGTGGGGTAGGGGTTGGGGGTGGGGACGGGGGGTAGGATGAGGTGGGTAGGGGATGTGGGTTAGGGACGTAGGGGTGGTGGGTGGGGGGGGTTTAGGGTGGGGGGTGAGGGTGGGGGGGTGGTGGGTGTGGTCTAGGGGGCCTCGTTCCAGGGGGAATGCCTCCGAATAGGAGGGGGGGGGATTTGCCTCCAGCGGGGCTATAGGTCTGATGATGTTTGTGAATCCGGCCCATCTTCCGCGGGTTTGAGTATCACGAGACGCATTGGGGAACGCAAACCCGAGGGGACGGTGCGTTAGGAGGAAGGAGCGCAAGGGGGGATTCCCGGAAAGAGCTCCCGGAAATTAAAAAGGAGTCTCATTACCGCTGCTTCCTGACCATACGGCGACCCTCGAGTCCGTTCTTTCTGCGCCAGCTGCTGCAGATTTGCGAGGCCGAGCTAGTGTGTCAGGATCTGATGCTCGCTGGTGTGTACTCATGCGGGTCACCCGTGTCACTCGGGTCTTGCTGCGACGATGTTGGTGGAAGTGAAAAAATTTACATGAGTATTTTGACGAAAATACCTTTCTGCTCAATTACGGCCTATGTGTTAAGCTTTGCCCGGGAACCTTCCGGATCCGAAGGGTGGGTAGGGGACGAAAGGGGGACGGCAAAAAAAGGGGGCTCAACCAGTTCTTTTGTCGCAATCCAAAGTCCCTTTTCTTTTTTTTTACTGAATTTGAATAATAGTGTTGTATGAGATCCACCGCATATCGAATTTTTATGGGGAGATAATTCCCGTCATGATGTATCCTTGCTCTTGCGGATTGTCCCGTTAAACACTAGGCTGGTGTGCCGTTATATGAAGGCCGATTTGGCTATAACCGTGTGTGTACGAGTTAAACAAGGAGCTGGTGTGTTTAATGAAGGATTTTGGATCTCGAACGACCGCGAGTTTCCTACGCTCGTATCTTGTCCTTATCCTTGGCTGTGTCCTTCCCCCTCCCCCCCCTCTACCCCTCTCCCCCTCTCCTCTCCTCTCCTCTCCTCCTCCCCCTTCCCCGCTCGCCCGCGCCGCACAATGGGAGGGAAAGAGCCGCTGCAATGGGAGTGAGGAGAGGGATAAGGGGGGAGGGGGGCGAGTAGGGGGAGGGGTGGTGTGGGTTGGATATGGTGTGAGTTGGTATCATGGGGATGCGTTTCCTGGGACCCACCACAAAGATCATGCACGTCGGGGCTCTGTGGGGTTGACCCTGGGGTGCTATTGTAGCTTGTGGATTTGACTGGCTGTGCGGCGAGGGAGAGCCTTTGTTGGCCTTTTTTTTTTTTGTACCTCCTGTTATGCGGGCGCCTACGGCCCGTGACATTAGCCGGCACTGACGGCTTCGCGTCGGACCGCTACAGCAAAAGACCACGTAAGCTCATACGTTCCGCGTGCCGATGAGATATCAACGTGGCTCGTGTCCTATATTGAAATCAATCTATGATCCCCCATGAAACGGAAAGTGACTTACCTTACGGCACCCTCTCCTCACTCCAAACCCGATATCGTTTTTAGTTAATGTATTATCATCTACGACCTCAGACTCCTCTCCCACCTAAACACAAACACCATTCGATTACACAGACAGGCTAGACTCATGTTATGTTCAACCCCGTATATAGATCGACTGCAGTCCACTACGCGAACCCCGATATCCACATCATCTGGCTCACGGTGGGTTCTCTATCGACACTCTCTCGGTTTCTTCGACGGTGGTAGGTGGGTCTTTATGTCAATCGCCCTCGATCCTGATCATGGTGTTACTACGTGTTCGGCGTTTCGCGGGACACGCTGTGGCCGTGTTCTCTTCGCAGAAAGACCCGCCGCAAATCCGGACTCTTTATAATCGGATGGAACCTCTAATGCTGGAGGCTTATCAAGGACTTGTAATCATTCCTTTCCTCCCTGATCGTCCGTTATTTAATTAGGTAGTTTGACTACTCAGGAATAAAACTGCTAGTTACGATTTGGTGATGATGATCTTCTGGCTATTTTAGCTCGCTGGGGGATTTAGCGTCGCCGTGGCTCCAGTTTGCGAGTGCACATGTGTATAGCCCAAAGTTATGGTGTCTGTTGTAATGCATGTCTTGTATTGATATGGTGACAGTACATGATCTATATTTGATCGATGTTGGATTACTGTTGGTTTTTGGATCTTTTTGCCCGCAGGGAACTTTTCCTCCTACGCACACCCCGCGGGGGAAATATTTTCGTATTGATGTTTTGCAAACGAATAACAAACGAATATTGCAGTAATTAGGCCGTTTGTATTTTGTTTATATATAATCTATTAGTTAATTCCATTCAGTCACATTTTATTCATACTTTTACTTTATGTTTTCTATCCAATATTCACTTTACCTGACATCTTCATTATCATTTCTGACTCCTTGATTTTTCTATTTCTGTATTCAGATTCTTATTCACTCAAACATTTGCATTCTATCGTTTCGAAACCTAAACAAGAGCCTCATGGCTCAGTTTTAGTTTGGATCTTTAGATTACCTTCATTCTACTCTAAGTCGGGAAATGATTGATGACCGCTTTTGATTGTCTTCAATCATATCCCATAAAAGTCAGCTGACCGATGGTGCGTACTTTCACATTTCTTCATTGCAGTGATGCTGACTTTGATTGATGTGGTAGAAAAGACAGACGCAATAAATTAACAGATTTACTTGGACTTAATGATTATCGGGACCCCCAACTGTTTTACTTGTTTTTGTGTCCCTTTTCTTTATCTCAAGTTCTGGGATATATATTTCTTTTGTGGGTGGGAGTACTTTAATTGTCTAAGTTTTTGAAAAAGAATGGGTTGTGTATTTTATTTTTATTGGTTGTTGTTTAAATTGCATGGATATTGTAATATTTTGCTTTTCTCTTTCTCTTGTAGCCTTCTTCTTTCTTTCATTCTTCTTTCTCCTCTTGTTCTCTGTCCTCTGTCTCTGTTCTCTTGTCTCTAGTCCTCTGTCTCTGTCTCTGTCTCTGTCTCTGTCCTCTGTCTCTGTCTCTGTCTCTGTCTCTGTCTCAGTCTCTGTCTCTGTCTCTGTCTCTCTCTCTCTTCTATCCTCTCTCTCTCTCTATCTCCTCTCTCTCTCTCTTCGCTCTCTCTCTCTTCCCTATCTCGCTTTACTCCCCGCAGTTTATCCGTGTACATCTCCTGCCACTTTCTTCTCTCTCTTCAATCTTAAACTATTTTATCGCATTTTCTCCTTTTCTCTTGTCTATCCTCTCGGTCGTTAAATGTTTTTTAATTATACCGTTTTGGAAAAAAAAAAAAAAAAAAAAAATTCCTTTAATTTCATTTCCGTAATCTTTGATTTAATAATAATAAAATACTCTTTTAACCAAATGAAAAAAAAAACTTTGGAATTTTTTTGTGTAAATCGCGATGTTTAGTTATGTTAGATATAGTTTGCATTTTTTTCAACCACAGACAGTTTTTTACATTATGCATAATATATACTCATATTGAATTTATTGGTGTTTAATTGACGAAGTGGAAATGTAATAGGCCTTTCTCTTTAACA
>NW_028234405.1:10703475-10710975 GCF_977035675.1 Penaeus japonicus | reverse complement strand
TACTCATTTTTTTTTTTTTATTTTTTTTTCGGGTGGTGCCAAAAACGCTCTTTTGCATATGGCGGCCATTTGCATTCCTTCCCCCTCCCCCCTCCCCCCGCCCCCCGCTAGAGGTCCCTTTCCTGTTTAAAATTTCATCGGACTTGTGAAACTGATTTATGAATTTCTTTTGCAGGTTCTTTCGCTGCAACAGCAAACTCTTTGGGGACAAGAAGCTGATATATTCGGTAGGAGAACTTATTGATCAACGTGATATCAATTTTTTTTTTTTTTTTGGATTTTTATAAATTTTTGATTTCGCGAATTCCTTCGTCTGTCATGTTGAGATATTTGCAATTCACAATTGATTTCTTTTTTTGGTTTTGTTGTTCAATGTGGTTCGAAACTAGGATGGAAAAGTAATGTTTTATTTTACATAAATCACTCTAAAAGTTTATATATATATAAAAAAAAATCAATTAAAAAAATATATATACATATTGCCATATTCACACGCGTGTGAATATATGCACACATAGCCAAAGTAAATCCATTTCGAGAAATGTACGTCCATATCCCACAATTTTCCTTCGCAAATAAATTTATGAGTCGATTTTAGTTCACTCAAAAAGTTTGTGTTTCGGGTATGACTCGAGATTTTAAAGTTTAAAGGACCACTTTTCGTCCGCCGATTGACGAGGCAAAGTGTATCTTTTCCATTTTCTCAGGACTGGGAAGCTCCAGGGGGAAAAAAGGGGGTCTTATCAACCCTTTTTTTCCCTCACGTTTATGCTCTTCTCGAAAAGACAATTTCCATAACATTACCCTTTCTTTAAAGCAAAAAGATTGTTACATCAGCCAGAGTGTCTATAAGTTTCGCTTAGAGTGAAGCTGTAACATTTTATCACTAGAAAATGTGTAAAGAATGATTCAGTTTCAGCAAGATGTCTATAGAGGCTTTGCATTATCTCTCATACTACTGTGCGGGTGTGTTTCTTGAGTGCGTTTTTATGACACACATACATACATACGTACATACACACACACACACACACACACACACACACACACACACACATATATATATATGTATATATATATATATAATATATATATATATATAGTATTATATATATATATAGATCTATTATATATTATATATAACATATATAATTATATTGTGTGTGTGTTTGTTGTTTTTGTCTGTGCTTGTGCTCAAAGACAAGCAGACGTTACCGAGAGAGAGAGAGAGAACAGGAGAGAGAGAGAGAAGGCATGAAGGATGAGAGTGAAGAAAGAAAGAGAGGGAGAGAGAGAGAGAAGAAAGAAAGAGAAAGAGAAAGAAAGAAAGAGAGAGAGAGAGAGAGAGAGAGAGAGAGAGAGAGAGAGAGAGAGAGAGAGAGAGAGAGAGAGAGAGAGAAACAACAACAGAAAACGAGAGAGAAAAGCAAAAACTACCTGGTGTCTATCTCCGCAGCGGAAGGCACAGAGCAATCATAAGCACACAACACATTTTCTCGGCTTCTGAAGTTTAAATCTGTTTTAAGCCTTTGTTATCTCTGAGGGTGAAAGTGTGCGAGTAGGCGCTCGGGCCCGGAAAGGGGGAAAATAAAGGGGGGAGGGGGCTTTGGAAGAGAGGAAGGGAGAGAGGGAGAGAGAGAGGGAGAGATGGAGGGAGGGAAGGAGGGAGAGAGAGAAAGGAAGGAGGGACGAAGAAACCAAGGCAGGGAGAAAGGTGGGGAAAAAAGAGAGGGAGGGAGGGAGGGAGAGAGAGAGAGAGAGAGAGAGAGAGAGAGAGAGAGAGAGAGAGAGAGAGAGAGAGAGAGAGAGAGAGAGAGAGAGAGAGAGAGAGAGAGAGGGAGAAGGAGTGAATTAGTGAGTGGGAAGAGCTTCGAGATGAGACGGAGAGAGAAAGGTTATTGCAGAAATATTTGCGATAATAGTTGCGGGGTGTGAAGAATGTATGAGTGGGTTCGGAGAGGTGAAAATCCTTCGGAGTAGAGAGTGGTTGAGAGTACTATGTTTAAGTTGATACTGATTTTATGCTGGTTAGATGGACCAAGATTTTGAGGAGTGAGTAAATGTTTGAGTATGATACTGACACACTTTAGGATAATTATCCTACTGGTGAATTCAAGCGGTACCATTGATTGCTGATCTTATAGAAAGTAGGGATGCGTGGAGTCGAGAATCGAGACGAGATTGATGAGGAGATCATTAGACATTTGTAAATACGTAGATAGGCGGATGTTGGGATATTGCAAGGGAATGTGGAATCAGAGCTTTTATTGGGTTTGGATATTGAAGGCAGTCTTGAAGAGTTTGATATTAATTGGAGACGAGTTTTTAATGGAATGGGGATGTGATCCACTTTATTTGCGATTTATTTTTTTGGATTATGACTGTTGAGTTTTTGATCGAATAGCGTAGTTGGAGAACAAAAAGAGTAGTACGGTTACGGAGAACGCGGAGAACGGATAAGTGAGAGAAGGAAATGAGTGTCTGATAAGATGGGTAGTGCATGGGCATGCGATTTTGTGAGTTTAGATCTAGAAGAATGTTGTTTAGAATAACGGATATTCATAGGCTAGGATGTTAACATGAGATGGAGACGAGGAGGAGAGATGAGTGAGAGAGAGGAGTCCAGGAGAGAAAGAGAGAGAGAGTTTCAGAGAAGAAAGATAGAAAAAAAGAGAGTTCCAGAGAAGAGAGAGAGAAAGACAGTTCCCGAGAAGAGAAAGAGAAAGAAAGTCCAAGAGAAGAGAGGAAGAAAAAGAGAGAGAGAGAAAGAAAGTCCCAGAGAAGAGAGAGAGAGAAAGAGAGAAAGTTCCAAAGAAAGAGAGAAAGAGAAAAAGATTCCCCACTGGAATGCAACGAAGGTCTAGCCCAACACAATTCTGGATGACGTCACTTTCAACACTTTCAACAGCAGTGCCATCCCCTCGGCGAAAGCTTTTCCCCCGACGATGTAATATGAAGCTCGTGGCGGCGGATGCATGGTGTCAAGATGCTTGTCGCCTGTGATAGTGTTGGGAGCGTTTTTATTTTTCTTTTTTTCTTTCTTTCTCTAAAACTTTCTTTCTTTCTCTTTCTCTCTCTCTTTCTCTCTCTTTCGCTTTCTCATTCTCATTCTCATTCTCATTCTCATTCTCATTCTCATTCTCATTCTCATTCTCATTCTCATTCTCTTTCTCTTTCTCTTTCTCTTTCTCTCTTATCTCATTCTTTCTCTCTCTCCTTTCTCTTCTCTGATTCTTCTGTCTCTTTCTCTTCTCTCTCTTCTTCTTTCTTTGCTCTCTCTCTACTCTCTCTCTCTTTCCCCACTTGTTTCGTCTCTCTCTCTCTCTCTCTCTCTCTCGTTTCTCTCTCTGCTCTCTCTCTCTCTCTCTCCAAGATAGTTTTGTGGTGTTTTGTTTCTTTCGGGCTGCGGGGATGTTGAAGAGTTTAGGGCAGCTTTGCTTGCTTAAGGAAACCAAGTTCACTTTGTTTTTTTACTCTCTTTGACAAACTGGTATGGTTTCTTATATACATAAATAGGGGGTGGGGGGGAAAACCCCCCCCCCCCCACAACACGTGTGGTTTTGGGGGAGAGGTAAGTTTTGTGAATGGATAAATTGATATATAGATTGATATGTGTGTGTTTATGTATATATGCTTGCTTATATATGTATATATGTATATATATATACATATATATATATTATATATAGTTTATATATCTATATAATAATATATGTATATATATATGCATTAATTATCACTATATATATATATATATATATATATTAATATATATTTATATGAATGCAGTTATATATATGCATATATAGTATATTTATATATATAAATATATATATATATATATTATTCGGTATATATCAATATGTATAATATATTATATAGATACATATATGAGATTACATATACATTTATATACATATATATAATATAAAACATAATATATATATATATAATATATATATATGTTATATCATATAATAATATATATGTATAATCAAACACTCATATATAATATATATATATATCTATATATATTATAATATATATATATATTATATATATGTAGTGTATGATTATATATATATTGCCCCAACATTATGCGTCAATATATATATTATATATGTTGTTAGATACTATATAATATATATATATATATATATATATTAATATATATATATCACACACATATACCACTCAACAACCACACACATATACAGAAAACAAACCTGGTGATACCACATACACCCAGCAGAATCCACCTCCTATCAAGCACGTATACAACTGCACACACTCACAACGGACCCCCCCACCACTCACACACAACCCTTTTAAGAAGAAAATAACCCGCACAAAATTGCCAGAAAAGACGTTTTCCCGATAAAGTGGCCGCCTGTTTGAGCCGGTTGTCAACAAGTTCAATACCCAAGACTGATGTTGTGTAAACTGTTGATGCTGCGAGGGGTGAAGCTGAGCGGGGGGGAGGGGGGGGGCTCTGGGTAGGGGGGAAATAGGGGAAGCTTAAGAGGAGAGGGGGGAGAAGAGGGTAGGGTGAGGGATGGGGAAAGGGAGGGATGGGGACGGGGAGGGGAGGGGATGGGGAGGGGAGGGGACGGGAAAGTGAGGGGAGGGGAAGGGGAGGGGAGGGGAGGGGAGAGGAGAGTGAGGGGAGGAGACGGGGAGGGGAGGGGTATGTATGATATGGGTGTTGGGCTTTGGGTAGGGGGGAAAGAGGGGAGGCATAAGAGGAGATGGAGTGGAGTGGAGTGGGGGAGGGGAGTATGAAGTAGCTAAGGCGAAGTTGCAATGGGTGTGAGGGTGAGAAAATGCGATGCAGGAGAAGGAGGATTAGGAGGAAGAGGAAGAAGAGGAGGAGGAGAGGGAGAAGGACGAGGAGGAGGAGGAGGAGGAAAAAGAGGTAGGTTAGAGGAGGATGTGTGAGAGAGAAGAAAAAGGTGGAGTGGAGAGGGAGAAGGAGGGAGGGGAGAGAAAGATGAGGAGGAGGAGGAGGAAGAGGAGGAGGAGGAGGAAGAAAAGGAGGAGGAAGAGGAAGAGGAGGTGGAGGAAGAGGAGGAAGAGGAAGTGTGAAGGCATAAAGTAAGGGAAGTGGGCGGGGTGGTGGAGTCGGAATAGGAGTAGGAGTTGCTGGGGGGGGGGGGGGTGATAGGGTTAAGGGGACAGATAATTGGTTTACATTTGAGGAGAGAGAGAGGGAGAGAGAGAGAGAGAGAGAGAGAGTGATGAGAAGAGTAGAGAGGAGAGATGGAAAGAGAGGAATGATAGATTAAAGAGAGGAATGATAGATGGAAAGAGGAAGGAAAGAGGAAGGGTATAAGAGAGAAGAAAGAGAGAGATTGGAGAGAGAGTATGATAGAGAGAGAAGTAGAGAAGAGAGAGAGAGGGAGAGAAGAGAGATGAAGATGAGAGAAGAGAGAGAGAAGGAGAGAGGAGAGAGAGGAGAGAGAAGAGAGAGAGAGAGAGCGAAGAGAGAGAGAGAGGAGGGGCCGGGATCGATTAGAACGCTGGCTTATGTTGAGACGAGAAGAGAGAGGAGAAAGAGAGAAAGAGGAGGAAGTGAGAAAGAGAGACAAGAGGAGAGAGAAGAAGAGAAGAGAAAGAGAAAACAGAGAAAGAAGATGAGAGCAGAGAGAGAGTAGGAGAGAGAGAAGGAGAGAGAAAGAGAGAAAGAGAGAAAGAGAGAGAGAGAGGAAAGTAGAGAAAAACATGAGATATAGAACGATGAGAGAGAGAGAGAGAGAGATAGACTAGAGAGTGAACGAGAGGATGGAAGAGGTGAGTTGAGGGTAGAAGAGAGAGAGAGAGAAGAGATGAGGAGGGATGAGAGAGAGAGAGAGAGAGAAAGAGAGAAAGAGAGAGAAGAGAAGAGAAAGAGAAACAAGAGAAAGAAGAGAGAGAGAGAGAGAGAGAGAGAGAGAGAGAGAGAGAGAGAGAGAGAGAGGAAGGGCGTGTGTTTTTGGTGATAACGGATCTGGACAATAGAGGGGTCGGCGCCCCTCATTCATAAACGAGGGAGGCGTTGATTTCGAAAAAAGTGAGTTTTATTAATCCCGAATCAATGAGAGCAACAAAGGGGAGAAGGAAGGGGAGAGGGGAGAGGGGAGGGAGGATGGGGAGAAGGGAGGGAGGGGAGGGGAGGGGAGGGGTCGTCGACGCGAGCTCATTCATAAATGTTGAGAGAATCATGCATAACTGTCTGTGAATTGGACTCGTTATTGTGATTATAGCCTTATTAGTCATCTATGCATTTGTTATTGCAATCACTCGTTATCATTCATATCTAATTGCTATCATATCGTCATCATTGTCATTCCTGTCATTCCCTAATCATAATCATCCCTAATCATAATCATTCAATTATTTGTCACCGTCACTGCAATATCAATATCCTCGATATCAATTCTGTCATCATCATCATAGCTATTATTATCATCATTATGAATACACTAGCATCAGAATCACAACTAATACCATCGTAATTACCTTACTTATAATTACAATTAATAATACAACCATTATCATCATCATCATATCCATCATCCTCCTCATCACCATTTTCATCATTCTCACCACCACTTTCATCCTCATCACCACCATTTCATCATTCTCATCACCACTTTCATCCTCCTCATCACCATTTTCATCTCCAACAGCATCACCACTTTCATCATCACCACCATTTTCATCATTCTCATCACCACTTTCATCCTCCTCATCACCATTTTCATCAGGATCACCACCACTTTCATCCTCATCATCACCATTTTCATCATTCTCATCACCACCACTTTCATCCTCCTCATCACCATTTTCATCATTCTCACCACCACCACTCTCATCATCATCATCATCATCACCACTCTCATCACCATCATCATATAGTCACTAATGAGAGCTCTACTAATTCATCTGCCTAAGTCGTTAGCCAATGTCGACAGTAATTATTACACGGGACGTAATTATGATTAACGATTTCCTGTATTTTGATTGGATGGCGCGGAGGCAAGTACGGTCCAAAAAAAGGTACCTTATAAAAACGGAATATTGTTATTGCAAATTGTTTTTCTTGTTTTTTTTCTCTTCTCTTCGTCTCCTTTGTTGATAAATTCATGTTTTATATTCGTGGAATCAAGCTTGAGCTAAGAATAGATATCTGTAATATATCTGTATTTTTTTTCATTTCAAATCTTTTTTTTTTTTTTTTTTTTTTGGAAATGTGAATTGAAACACGTAATCCAAATTGTCAAAAAGTTCAACAACAGGCGGTTCATTACTGCATTTCCAAATAATGTATTTCTTCTTCCTTCAATTTTTTTTCTCTCTAATCTGAATAGCATATCTGCACCCACCAACCCCCACCCCCCCCCCCCCCAAAAAAAAAAAAAAAAAAAAAAAAAAAAAAACTGCTTTGTGATCTGAATCCACAATGTACCCTTCCATCCCCCTACCCTCACCCCCCCCTCCCCTCTTCTACTTTCGAAACTA
>NW_028234405.1:10689256-10691756 GCF_977035675.1 Penaeus japonicus | reverse complement strand
TTTAGAAAGACATATGGAAATCAATAGATGAAAACTCAAATTGAGTAGTATAATAAAAATAAAAAAAACTTCGAAAAAAAAATACGATAAAAAAAAATATTTTTTACAAATGCGCAACACTTAGTTCTTCTATTAATCCTTCTTTCTTTCTCGAAAAAAAAACAATAATAATGATAAACTCGACTTAAAAAAAAGAAAGTAGATAAATAGATAGAATTCGGTCATAGAAAGTCAAGTTCCTCTAAAATATGCACTTACTCTTATCATAGTCTTTATTTGAACCGAAACTGATGTTTGAATGACTGTATTGGAAATCCGAGACCAAGACAAGGTCAGCTATACTGTGTATAGTATAAGATATTTCCTTCTGTAGCATTAAGTGTATAATGTTTCTAAGGCTTTATCATAAATAACACTGTAAATAACATAGCACTCTATAGGTTTTCTTAAAACAAAACTTTAAGCCATCTCATTTCATTATATTCTCTCTTGATCATTATATCAATACTCATTGGCCTCGTTCTATGATTGAGACATCTTTTTGAATCAGGGTTATAACGGTTTCTCAAAATCAAATGATTATTCACTAAGCCATTTCTACTTTTATATAGAGTTTTGCTTCCCCATGTATCATTTTTTTATATTAATCTTAAAAAAAAAAACACGAAAACACCAATTACATTACAATATGTATATATATACTATATATATATATATAATTATATATAATTATATATATCATATATATCGTATGTATATATAAATATATGTATATATATATATGCGCTCCGTAATATATATATATATATATATATATATGTAACTATATATATATATTATATATATATATATGCTATATATATACATATATATATATCCTTTAAAAGAGAGAAGAGAGATCGGGGTGAGAGACTCTGAGGAAGACGAGACCTAAAAACCAAGCACGTTTTATCAGTTAATTTTCCCTCTACATAGATATGCAAATTAACTGATACAGCGGAGGTCGGTTATTGTAGAGAAATTTTCTGCGTTCTGGAGCGTAAACCCGAGGACTAACTGAGATATTCGTGGTTGCGGGACTAAATTTAACTTTCTTATCTTTTTTTCTTGAAAAAGAGGAAGAATATACGAAATATTCAGCCCTTAAAGGGGGAAAAAAAGTAAAAAGGCTTTGGACTCTACCTAAGAAAGAGTAGATCTATATTTTCGGTGGTTTGTAAGCCTGAAATCTTTGATGAATTAATGAACTCGAGTTTTCTTTTTTTTTTTCTTTTTTTTTTTTTTTTTTGTCTCCCGTAGCGTTTTATCTCTCCCATTTTCCTTTTGATTTTCTTTTTTATCTTTTCATTTTTATCGTTCTATTCTCTCGTTGTTATTCTTCTTCCTTTTTCTTCCCGTCTCCTCTCTCATGTACATTATCTTTCGTCCTAAATTCTGCCGTCCTCGGGTTTGGGCAAAAAAAAAAAAATATCAAAGGTGCTCAAAGCAACAGCTCACTTCTCCGTTTTCTTTGATAATCCTCTTGTATCTTGTCGAAAAAAAAGAAAAAGGGAAACCTAGTCAGGTAGAGAGGCCTATATAATAGGCTCGGATCTTTTTATTAGTATTTCTTCAATGAGTGTCATCCCCACCCACCCTACCCCACTCCTTCACCCCTTCCCCCCCCCCCTGTTTGTATATATGTGTGTCAAGCTGAAAATGTATGCTGTGTCTTTTTCAGCGTGTAAACACTGGCGAATTTGTGTATATCTAAAAAAAAACGAGTTAGCATAACTTAAGAGAAGAAATATATGTTTTGACGATCAAATCAAAATATGATCAAAACAATAATAGATTCTATTAACAGAGAGAGAAAAAGCAGGAGGCCCGAAGGGGACGAGAGAGACGAGGAGGGTAGGGAGGCCCCCCCGAGGGGGGGGAGGATGACAGGGGATAAGGAGAAGGGAGGAGCGACCGACCCAAGAGGAAAGGAGGAGCAGTGGTGAGAGGGGAGGAGAGGATGCGGAAAGAGCGGCGGGAGGGATGAGAGGAGAGGGGGCAGGGGAGGAGGGGAGGGGCAAGGGGCCGGAGCGAGAGGGGGGGGGGGGAGGGGGGAGGGGAAGGGGGGAGAAAAGGAGGGGGGGGGAAGGGTGGACGAAGGCGAGGGAGGGGGGTGGGGGAAGTGACAGGGAGGAGGGTGGGAGCGGGGGGAGGGGGGAGGGGAGAGGGGAGGGGGGGGGAGAAGAGGGGGGGGGAGGAGGGGAGAAGGGGGAGAGAGGGGGGGAGCGGGGCGCGGCGGGAGAGGAGGCGGGGGAGACGGAGAGGCGAAGGGAGAGGGAAGAGGAGAGAGGGAGAAAGCAGCGCGAGAGAGAGAGAGCAAGGACCGAGGGGGGGGGGGGCGGAGCGCGGAAGGAGGTGAGAAGGGGAGAAGAAGGTGAAAGAGGGGAGAGAGAGGAACGCCGGGGGGGGGGAGAAAAGGAGAGGAGAGGCCTCCGGTGGGGGGGGGGGGGGGGGGGGCAGA
>NW_028234405.1:10674256-10676756 GCF_977035675.1 Penaeus japonicus | reverse complement strand
CGTATTGATTAATGTTACCGAGCGAAAAACAACAACGTGATTTTCCAATCAAAACGGTTTGATGGAAGACAAGCGAGGCGACACATGCGAACGAAGAACAGAAGGAGAACTTGGTTGAAAATCATTTACGTTAAGCTTCTCTTGGTGATCAGCTTATATTATATGGAAATAATTTATTTTTATAGATTGGTTTTACAAGGCTTCGCTCATTGCCTTGTTCGTTATCATAGGTGCATAAATAAGGATGTGATATTGGTTGGCTTGTGTGTGTGTTTGTGTGTGTGTGTTTGGGTGGGTGTGTTTGGGTGTGTGTGTTTGTGTGTTTGTGTTTGGGTGTTTGTGTGTGTGTGTTTGTTTGTGTGTGTGTTAGTGTTTGTGTTTGCTTGTGTGTGTTTGTGTTTGGGTGTGTTTGTGTGTGGGTATGTGTGTGTGTCTGTGTAGGCGCGTGTATGTGTGAAGGAGAGAGAGAGAGAGAGAGAAACGAACACACCAACAATTAGGGAAACAAACATAGATACAGACAGAAGAAAATAGACAATGTACATATTATAAACAATGTAAACAAACAATAGGGACATACTCACACAAACACAAATACATACATATACTCACACAAACACACATGCACACACAAAACAAAACAAAAAAACACTCACACATAAAAAAAAACAAAGAAAAACATACACAACCCCGCACGCCAGAGTAAAAATTGCGGGCGTACACAGAGCCACTCCCCCCCCCCTTTCCCTTTCCTCCTTCCCCTAATCCTCTACAACCCCATACCCCTCCTCCTTGCCCCTGCCCTTTACCCTCCCTCCCCCCCCATCTCATCCCATCCCCATCCCTTCACCTTTCCCTTAACCCATTCCCCCTCCCCCTCCCATTCCCTTCCCTTTACCCCTGCCCCTACTCCCCCCCCCCCATACCTTCCCTCTGTTCCTACATACTCTCTCCTCCTAACCCACTCTACTTTCTTTACCCTCCCCATACCCTATACCCCAACCCCTCCCACCCACCCACCCTCCCCTTACCCTATACCCCAACCCCTCCCACCCATCCTCCCCTTACCCTATACCCCAACCCCTCCCACCCACTCTCCCCTTACCCCTACCCCAACCTCTCCCACCCACCCTCCCCTTACCCCTACCCCTCCCACCCACCCTCCCCTTACCCTATACCCCAACCCCTCCCACCCACCCTCCCCTTACCCTATACCCCAACCCCTATCCCTCCTACCCTCCCCTTACCCCTACCCCAACCCCTCCCTCCCACCCCCCTCCTGTTAGGCACCGCGGACACCATACACGTTATACGAGATAACGTGTAAATATTCCCGTAACGTGATACATAACGAGCAGGGGTGAGGCTGCAAACTGCATGAAAGTGCCAAGGGAATGTTTGCGGTGACGGACAGTATGGAGGTTGTAGCCCCGGGCTATATCACCTGTAGCCCCTGTAGCTATTGTGGTGTTGGCCCATCTCAGGTGAGTGCCAGGAGTGCCAGGGCGAGGAGCAGGAGGTGGAGAGGCACTGCGGCACGAAATACCTGTGTGTTCGTAGATATATATGTGGTCGTGATACGTATACATTTTGGTAATTTGTTACTGGGGAAAGTACGAAAGATATATTTCGGTAATTTGTTACTTGCTGGGGGGAGGGGGGAGGTGGGGAAGGAAGGAGGTACTCCGTGGATATATATCTTAGTCATTAGTTACTCGGAAAATCCTTCTATTAGTCCTACCCTTTCTCCTTTTTCCTCTTTCCCCTCTCCCCCTCTCTTCTTTCCCCTCTCCCCTCCTTTCCCCCCACCCCCCTACCACCAATACACACCCAAACATGACAAAAATAGATCTGAATTACACGTTGATTAGGTGGTCGATTCAAACACACGTACTTACGGCCAAAATACCTGTACTTAGATATCATGTTTTCGACCTTCGTGTGCATGTCCCGCTGTTCTTAGCGACCCCCCTTCATGTTCGCGGCGGGACGTTATGTTCATTTTCATTATTATTTATCGTCATTATCGCCCTTCCTCATCGTCGTATTCCCTTATTATCGCGCCCTCCTTTGCTCTCAGCAGGGCGTTTCACTATCATGTTTAATATCATGTCTCTGCCATCGTTTTTCACTGAGGTGTCTCCGTCAAACAATTAAGTTCCCTTTGACATGCACCGCACTCACAACACTACCACTATATGCCATTGTCCTTCTAGTTTTCACTTCTAGAAATGACGTAGGTTATATTTCCCTCATGGTATAACCCGCGCCAAAGGGACGAATTTCGTTACTTCATGTGAAAGCTACCTAATAAAATCTACGGTCACGCAACCCTAATTTCAACCACTTCGACCATAAAAATATAATTGAATCAAATACTTCTTCTTATTCTGAAACTAAACCCTTGCAACCGGTCTCGAAACTATGATACGACTTGCAGCTAAAAGTCTTCCCATATCAACTTCCCCAACAACTGACTCAAACTTGAACTCTCCCTAAA
>NW_028234405.1:10666756-10669256 GCF_977035675.1 Penaeus japonicus | reverse complement strand
GAAAGAGAGAGAAAAAAAAAGAAAAAAAACTAAGAACATAACCCACACACATATCCACACACAGTATACACCACACATATTGTATCACCATCTTTTTATCACGACGATCTATCAATCAATTTACCCAGCCAGCGCTAGGCCTAGACGCTTCCAAAGCCACCAAGAACCTTCCAGAAATAGAGGATGGTCGTCCAGCCAAAAACCCGTCCCTTCCAACATGTCGTTTTCTGGCAGTCGTCTGTGATTATCTACTTCATCACTCCTTCTGGAACACCAGTCGTCTCTCGACCCCCTTTCTTACTCAAGGAACATGCTGTTGTTGCATTGTTGCATTGGGGTTTTAGTGGGGAGGGGAGGGGGGAGAGGGGAGAGGGGGTTAAAGGGGTGGGGGTGTTCGTTTTTTTTTTTTTCTTTCTTTCTTTTCTTTTAAGGATAATGTGTTGTCATTGTTATGCTATGTCTGGGTTTGTTTTGTTTTGTTTTTGTGTGTGTTTGTGTTTTTGTGTTTTTTGTTGTTTTTTGTTTTTGTTTTTGTTTTTGTTTAGTGTTTGTATTTTTTTTCTAACTTCTTGTATGGGATTTAAAATAAATTATTTATTGTATGTTTTTTAGGTATGTATTTTCTTTGTTCTTTTATTATCAATATCACCATTTATATTATCAAAATTGTACTTTTTTATTATCATTAATATACTCGTGTTCTTATTATCATTATCATTAATTAAGTCATTATCACTACCATAACTATCTCTATTATCTTAATTATCATTATCACAAATATTTCTATAATAACTATGTGTATCATTATTTTCATTATCATGTTTCTTATCATTAATATCTTCATTATCATTATTATCATAAGCACCATTAATGTCATCATTGTTGTTATTATTTGTTACAATAATCATTGTTATTTTTGTATTATTATTATTATTATTATTATTACTATTATTATCATTATCATCATCATAATGAATATTGTTACAGCCTTTTTTTATTATCATTGTCATCATTATTATGTTTATTATCGTTGTTTTTATTACCATTATCATTATCATTATCATTAATATTCTCATTACTATTATTACTATAACCATCATTATCAGCATTCCTATTATCATTATCATAATTATTGTTATTATCATTATTGTTATCATTATCATAATCATCATCATTATCATATTTGTTTTATCATTCTCTTCCTTATCACTACTACTACTACTAGTATCATCATTATTATTACCGTTATCATCATTAGCATTAGCATTAATAATATCATTACGATAATTGTAACCATTATTAATATTTTCATCAGCATTGTTATTATCATTATTACTGCTATTAATATCACTATTACTATCATCATTATTATTATTATCATAATAGTTTTTATTATCATTATCATTATTGTTATTATTTCATTATTAACCTCATCATAAACATTATTTTTGTCATTATTGTTTTGCTATTATCATGATTATTATTATCATTATTATATTTTGTACTATCATTATCATTATCATCATTAATATCATTATTGTTATCATCATTGTCTTTATCATTACCATTATCATTATCATTATTGCCATTATTATTTCCATTTTTATTCTCATTATTACCACCACTATCATCATTATCATCATCACCATCCTAATCACCATCACTATCTTCATCATCATCACTATCTTCGAGACTAACATCACCCCCATCATCACCATCATTGTCATCAATATCATCTTAATCAGCATCACTATCTTCATCATCACCATCATCATCATCAATATCATCTTAATCAGCATCACTATCTTCATCATCACCATCTTAATCACCATCATTATCATCATCTCTACCACCATCTTCATCATCATCCCCATCTTCAATACTATCATCATCATCACCACCATCATCACCATGAACAATACCATTATTGTTCATATTGTTGTTCATTTTATGGTCATTCCTGTACTAATATATATGTATTCATCATTATCATGATTATCATCATTATCGTTGTCACTGATATTATCTATAACCATTATCTATCAACATTACCTTCATTATCTTCCACATCGTAATAACCATTCATCTCTACTTTAAGATTTTATCAAAACGCAAATTTCGCGTCTAATTAACCTGCCTCAAAGCTTACTGTATTAATAGCCATAATGATGCAATTTGCATTTTTCTTCAAGATACCCTTTCTCTGCAACAGTATTGCATCATGAGTAACTCAGGATCGAAGGAATGAAGTCACTTATGAGGATATGAAGTTACGAAAGAGAAAAATATAAAAAGATATAAGAAAAATATATAAAAATATGAAATATAAAAAAGATATGTATTTCTTCTATTTTGTCTTTGTCTGTGTGGATATTATGTGTTGTTTTTTTGTCTGGTATTCTCGTGTTAAGATAATTTTTTATAGTGTTTGGTATGCATATGCAAATCAGGAAGATACTTGGGTTTAAGAAAGCGTTGAATGTTATTATTATTCATTCAG
>NW_028234405.1:10659256-10661756 GCF_977035675.1 Penaeus japonicus | reverse complement strand
GAAGGAGAGAGAGCGGCTGGAGAGGAGACGGGGAAGAGAGAGGGCTGGGAGAGGAGGAGGGAAGAGAGAGAGGGCTGGGAGAGGAGGAGGGAAGAAAGAGGAGGAGGGAAGAGAGGGAGAGCTGGGAGAGGAGGAGGGAAGAGAGAGGAGGAGGGAAGAGAGAGAGGGCTGGGAGAGGAGGAGGGAAGAGAGGGAGGGCTGGGAGAGGAGGAGGGAAGAGAGGGAGGGCTGGGAGAGGAGGAGGGAAGAGAGGGAGGGCTGGGAGAGGAGGAGGGAAGAGAGAGAGGGCTGGGAGAGGAGGAGGGAAGAGAGAGAGGGCTGGGAGAGGAGGAGGGAAGAGAGAGGAGGAGGGAAGAGAGAGAGGGCTGGGAGAGGAGGAGGGAAGAGAGGGAGGGCTGGGAGAGGAGGAGGGAAGAGAGAGAGGGCTGGGAGAGGAGGAGGGAAGAGAGGGAGGGCTGGGAGAGGAGGAGGGAAGAGAGGGAGGGCTGGGAGAGGAGGAGGGAAGAGAGGGAGGGGTGGGAGGGGGGGGGGGAGGGGGGAGAGGGGTGGGCGAGGGGGGGGGAGGAGAGGGAGGGCTGGGAGAGGAGGAGGGAAGAGAGGGAGGGCTAGGAGAGGAGGAGGGAAGAGAGAGAGGGAGGATGGGTGGTAAGGAAAAAGAGAGAGAGAGGAGGAAGAAGAGAGAGAGAGGCTTGGGAGAGGAGGAGGGAAGAGAGAGAGGGCTGGGAGAGGAGGAGGGAAGAGAGAGAGGGCTGGGAGAGGAGGAGGGAAGAGAGAGAGGGCTGGGAGAGGAGGAGGGAAGAGAGAGTGGGCTGGGAGGGAGAGGAGAGAGAGGAAGGAAGAAGAGGAAGAGAGGGAAGAGGGCTGGGAGAGGGGAGGAAGGAGGGAGAAGAGAGAGAGTGAGAGGAGGAGGAGAGGGCTGAAAGAGAGAGAGAGAAGGAGGGGAGAGAGAGAGGAGAGATAAAAAAAAAGAGAGAGGAGAAGAGAGAGAGAGCTGAGAGGAGGAGGAGAGAGAGAGGGAGAGGGAGAGGAAGAAGAAGAGAGAGAGGGATAGAGAAGGAGAGAAGGGGGAAAAGAGAGACAGAGAGGAGGAAGAAGAGAGAGAGAGGAAGAAGAAGAGAGGGCTGGGAGAGGAGGAGGGAAGAGAGAGAGGGAGGTTGGTAAGGAAGAAGAGAGACTGAGGGGGGGCAGAAAGAGAGAGAAGCAGAGCGAGAGCGAAACAAGCAGAGACAGAGATAGATAAGGAGAGAGAGAGAAAAAAAAGAAAAAAAAAGATAGAGACAGACAGAGAGAGATATACCGAGAGAGAGAGAGAGAGAGGAACAGAGAGAGAGAGACCCAGAGAAACAAAAAAAAAAAAGAGAGAGAAACAGAGAGACAGTTAAAAACAAACAGAGAGGGAGAGAGGGGAAAAAGTTGTCTGTATTAGATTCAGTGTGGGGAATTGGCTGATGGCTCGGCAACGAATTAAGGGTGATGTGAATACAGAGCATAGTGTGTCTCGCTCTGACACGTCTCTTCGCTTTTCGGTTGCGATTCGTATATACAAATTTAGAAGAACATTATGTCCTTGATATGTATATTTATGTATATTTATATATATATATATATATATATATATATATATATATTATATATATATATATATATATATATATATTATATATATAATATTATATATATATATATATTATATATATGTATATATATTGTATATATACATATATATAATATATGTATTATATATATATATTATATATATATATATATATATATATATATATATGTATGTATATATATATATTATATATATATATATATATATTATTATATATATATATAAATCTATATATATATATATATAAATAATATATATATATATATATATATATATATATATATAATATATATATATATATAATATATATTATAATATGATAAATATAATACACACACACACACACACACATACAAACAAACACACACACACACACACACACACACACACACACACACACACGTCCAGACACAAATCAAAGCCCACGCTCTGTGTTTACATGAAATACACGCGATATATTGATGTTCAGATTAATATTCTGACAGCCCTTTAAGCTCGGCGAACACAAAAGCGTGACGGTATATCGCTGCACTTGCATTTTGCATGCGATGAGAATCTGGTTTTGGTAAAGATGAATCGAGTGGGGAGCTAGAGTCAACGGGTTATTTGTGTATATAGGATATCTTTATCTATCTTTCATTTTTCTCTATCTATTTATTGATTTATCTATTTAGGTATCTAGTTATATGAATTTATATATATATATATATATATATATATATATATATCTTTACCTAAATATCTCTGGCTATCAATCTATCAATCAATCATTCTATCTATCTATCCATCCATCTATCTATCTGACTATCCATTTATCTATCTATCTATCTATGCCTGTATCTACCTATCTATCTACCCATCTACCCATCTAAATATCTGTTTATC
>NW_028234405.1:10649256-10651756 GCF_977035675.1 Penaeus japonicus | reverse complement strand
CATAGTTAATATCATCATAATTCTATCTACTCCTCTAAACATTAGATACCATCACACAATCATCACTATAATAATCCTCACCATCATCACCAACCATCACTATTACCCCGACGATAACGATTACCATCCCTGACATATAAATCTTTATAACCACCATCATCATAAACCAAAAGACCCCCCTCCCCTCCCTCCCCTCCTCTCCCCCTTCCCGCACACGCCCACGCCCACGCCCACGCCCATGTTCTCAGAGTTACATTTCCCCGAGCGAACCCCAGGGGACATTTCAACATCCTGTCACCACGGGAAGAACACGGGCCAGAGGCACCACGGGCGAGTGCCTTGTAAAAACTTCCGCAGAAGGACTCGTGTGTACGGTCTCGTAAGAGTGCCAAGTTTGGCAGAGTGCCACCCCTCGCGGTCTTTCCGTAGTTGTGGGGAATGTCTATATGGCTTGACGCCTATACGCTGCTCTTACATATTCTGCTGTATCTTTCTTCTCTTCTTTTTTTTTTGCAGCAGTCGAGCGTTATGCTGATATGCAGTATTGGGGGATGTTTTCCCTTGTGCGCCTCTGTGTGTTTATGTGTTTGTGTTTTTTTTGTTGTTGTTGTTTGTTTGTTTTCGTGGTTTTCTTTATTCGGTATTGATATCTTGATTAATATTATCGTCGTCTTTATCATAATTATTATCATCATTATCCTCGCCACTGACATCTTCAATGTGTATCTTTCACTTAGTCTTCTTCCTCCTGTTTTTTTACATTTGTTGTTTTCTGTTGTTTGTTTCCGTTTGTCACATGTTATTCATAACACTTTTTCAATAAACGTTTGTATGTTGTGATATGAATGTGTTATCTTAGTGTTATCGAAGCAGTACAAGGACATGGCGGAATATAAGTACTCATGAATACAAAATATTCATTTATACAACATGCTCATGAATACAAATTATGTTAAAGCAATATATTTGTCATGCGAAAAGAATCGTAAATATATTCATGAATACTCCAATTGCTACCGCCATGACTAATTCATGATTTCAGAGGCAAAATAGGCTATTCCAAAACACAAATTGATATCAATGCATCGTTGATAGAAAATTAATACATCTATGGTAATATATTTTTCCCAGAGGAATTTTCGCTCTGACCGAATACTGCCGGGTTCATATCCTGATGTTTTTTTGTTGTTTTTTTTTATCCACTATTAACAACTCCATCATACCCTTTGTAGTTTAAAAATAGGATTAAACGGCCCTCTACATTGCTAAGTTCACCAATTAGCATTTAACCGACGTGTGAACCGCCAGTGTTTCGACTCTTGTATCCGAAACACATGTCCTGCAGCTCGAATTGGCAACTGTGTGCTTCGGATTCAAGATTCGAAACTGGCGGTTCGCACATTCCTGGCGCTTAGTATTGAACTAGAGACAGGGAGGGATGTACGGTCTGTTATTGAACGTGCTAATTGCTGAAATATTTATGTATTTTTGTTATATGCGTTGTTTCACTTT
Source organism: Penaeus japonicus (assembly GCF_977035675.1). Lineage (NCBI taxonomy): Eukaryota > Metazoa > Arthropoda > Malacostraca > Decapoda > Penaeidae > Penaeus > Penaeus japonicus. The sequence goes on along the minus strand of NW_028234405.1, from coordinate 10,650,244 downwards.
TTTTTTATTATTTTTATTGATATTTTTCTTTTGTGTTTATTTGTTTTATTGTGGCAGCATTACAATTATAATTGTTATGGCGGTTACTACTATTATTATCATTATTGTTATCATTATTATCATGATTATCATATCATTATAATCTCTATCATCATTATTATTATTGTTATTGTTCTTACTGCTTTTGTTATTATTGTTATTGTTCTTACTGCTTTTGTTATTATTGTTGTCAGTTTTTTTATCATTATCATTATTGTTGTTTGTTATTATCATTATTATCAGTATTAGTAGTAGTAGTAGCAGTATTATCAATATTATCAGTGATATTATTAATATCATTACTATTGCTATTATTATCATCATAACTATTATTATTATTATCATTACTATCATTATTGTTGTTATCATTGCCATTACTATTACCAATATCATTAACATTACTACTACTATCATTCTCATAATTATCATTGTTATCATTTTTATCATCATCAGTATTTTTCTTATTACCACTGCTATTATCATTGTTATTACTAGTATTGCTACACCTAAACTACTACTACTATCATTATCATGTTATCATTATTAATACTACTAATGTTATCATCATCAACATTATTATTTCTATTATCAGTGTTTTCTATTACCATTGATTATCATCATTATCATTATCATCATTATCATCATCATTATCACTATCATTATCATTATTACTATTGTTATTATTATCCTCATTATTATCACTATCAGTATCCATAGATATTATCGTAATCATTATCAGTGTCCCTTTTATCAATAATCATCATCATCCCTACCATTTTGATTATCATTATTATCATTATCAATATTATTCATTTTTATTCTTGTTATTGGTTTTACTGTTATCATCATTTACAATAGTCCTATGTTTATTATCATTATTCATGTTATTATCATTATCATCATGTATTATTATCATTATCATGATTAAAATTATTATCATTGTTATTAC
>NW_028234405.1:10639256-10641756 GCF_977035675.1 Penaeus japonicus | reverse complement strand
TCTTTCATTCTTATTCTGAAAAGAGTTCAGGCAACAGCAAGGGCTCTCTGGGTCTCGCATGACGTCATACACATTATTCAAGAAAACAAGGTCATTTAAAGTCGATGGAATGACCAAGTTTGTGTTGCATATCAATACAAAGCGAAGTCACTGGAAAATCTAGAGCTATGGTTCTTCTCTCGCTTTCAGTCTCTCTCTCTCATTCTCTATCTATCTATGTATCTGTGTGCCTATCTCTGTTTTTCACTGTTTCTTTCTCATTCTCTCTCTCTCTCTATCTATCTATCTCTCTGTCTGTCTCTCTGTGTTTCTCTCTATCTATCTATGTATCTATCTATTTATCTCTCTCTCTCCCTCACTCACTCTCTCTCTTTCTCTCTCTCTCTCTCTCTCTCTCTCTCTCTCTCTCTCTCTCTCTCTCTCTCTCTCTCTCTCTCTCTCTCTCTCTCTCTCTCTCTCTCTCTCTCTCTCTCTCTCTCTCTCTTTCTATTATCTTTATGTCAAGACAGAAAGAAATGTATATGTGAAGAGAGACAAGCTGAATAGAATTATTGTCATAACAACATATCTTTTTACTAAATCAAGTTCTTTATATATGTCGCGTATATTAATGTTAATATGAATCCTACTTCTGTTTTAACATTTCTATTAATATGACAATTATTCTATTGAGATGAAGAATAATAAAGACCTCAGTAATAGATCTATATATTAGGACTTATCAATCATATTTCATGGATGTATAAGTGTAATGTTTCATTTTTTTACCATCTTTGAAATATAAACAAACAAATATTAATTTACTGTGCATCTCAAATTGCATTTCAATAGCGAAGAATTTATGTAAAAATAATATTAACTCTAGAAATGTCATTGCTCTCTTGTTCTACTCGTTTTTTTATAAACTGATGTAAAAAAAAAAATATATATATATGCACAAAAAACAACCTATTTTGGGAGGTTCATCCTGGTAAATATGACATACTGTATGATTGGTCTCAGTATATTGGTTCGTGTTGCAAGATTACTTTGGCAAATGTCCCCCGAAATTGGTTACAAATTGAGTGAAATATATGCGTGGTAAAACAGGAGTATGTTTTCTTTCGATACCTTGTCGAAATAAGTTAAAGAGACTTTGTCAAGGGACAAGAGAATGCATTTTGTCTTTATCTACTTGTCTTTTTATTTTTATTCTCATCTATTTACTCTTATTGACAGTATGACAGTTTTCTGCTTGTTTGTTCGTTTTTTAGCCTCGTCCTGTAATTGATTGAGATACCTTACATCATAAACATCTACGAACAATGGGGGGGAGAGATATAGCTCTGATTCTCTCCAAGTTGTGATGCATCTTGACTGTCACGTGTCTATCTCTGTGACACTGATATAAGTTTTGCCATCCTGTATACGGGTTCCTGTCTTCCGTTTCTGAATGTGTCGCATATATGTGCATCAGATCCTGATATTGCATGTCCATCTAGTAAATATAATGAGGTATGCAAACTTACAACGTGTATATATATATATATATATATATATATATATATATATATATATATATATATATATGTGTGTGTGTGTGTGTGTGTGTGTGTGTGTGTGTGTATGGACACGTGACATTGAAGTGTTTAGGACGATGAGGTATTATGACTAAAATTCTACTTCGTAATTTTATTCCACAATCTAAATGTGTTTATCCAAGAAATCCAAACTCCTCCCTTTAAGTTAGTCCAAAAACAAATACTAGATCGTGTATGAGATATGAGATATATGATTTGTGGCGACCTGAATCATCATCATCATAATCACCATCATTATCATCATCATTGTATTATCATTATCATCATATCATCCTTCTTCCCTTTGTTAGCATTTTCATCGTAATTAGTATCGTTATCATGAAACGTTGATTTTTTTTTATTCCACTGATAAATTCAGAAAAATAAACATCAGATTACACTAATAGTTGTTATGAGACGAACTGAAGAAAAAAAAATTGTCATCAGGTATTAGGCTTCACAAAAAAAAATAATAAAAAAATCAAAAAAATAAATTGTTATTTAAAAATAAATATAATATACAATCCATATTCTGGTTTATGTGAGAATTTAACAATTAATAGTGATAGACGCTGTACACTGTCATTTTTTTTTCCTTTCACCCAAACCTCATTTTATTTTTTTTTTCTTTCTTTCTTATCTTTAAGCTTTTCTTACCGGTAATCTCATATCACGAAGTTCATAGCTCGAGGGAAATTAATTTTACATCCATGAGACTAAAGCCGGAATAATGCTAACAGGGCCATTGCGTATTTCAGATGTTAAATGACATCGTAAAATCGTAAAACATGTAGCTAGTTTCTCGCTTGCAATAAAGGAAAGCAAAATAAGAATAAATAACTGAAAATAATTGCAAATTGCCATTCATGTGGGTATGTCACTTAATCCTTTCTATAAATCTAAGAATACTTTAAGATATGAGGCTACAGCAGTGGTGTTTT
>NW_028234405.1:10634107-10639156 GCF_977035675.1 Penaeus japonicus | reverse complement strand
GGAGGGAGTTTAGTTAAGTTTCTGTGGAGTTTTAAGTTAGTTTTTAGTCTCTGATTTGCCACTTTGGGTAACCGGCGTGATAAGCTCTGATACACCTGATATATGGTCATATATCAGAATATTTTACAAAAATTACATAATTAACATTCTGTCGTACATCAGATGAGATAAGGTAATCAAATACTTCGTTCTACCTCACGATAGGTGGCCAGGGTGGTTATAGACCTTGTTACTAAGATATCCAGTGTACATGTGGTTGCTTATAATCTCCATTCCAAAGTCTGTTCGCGTACAATTGTTTTCAGTTTAGTTTCGTTCTTTCTTCACCATGCTATGTAACTGCACAGGCGTGGACAAGGTTCCGATACATCCGGTTTGTCATAGAATTATATCGGGACTTTACATTACAAATTCAGGATATAGCGTGATTATATCTTTAAGTATATCATATGGGACAAAATGAGCACATAGAACCTTAGTCTACTCACCCGCCATCCCAGCGTACTACTCAGTCATGACCAATATTATACACGTTTGAAATAACGGTATGACGTACCGAATTGGATGTTGCATACCCATATCTTCAATGAGATCAGATTGGTTGGTTGCATAAGCTCTGCGTTGGTGATACTAGGTGGATTAAGGATGAGGCGAATCACGTGATATGAGATAGAATGAAATGGTATTCGCAAATATTTTTTTCATTGTAAAGTTCACATTTATTTTTTTTCTTTTCTACACATTCCATGCTTTGTTTGCATGACAGTGCAGACTTGTATCCATGGCTGATTCTTGTAATTACACCTTCGCATTCTTTCGTTCTTGTCTGGTATGAACCACGGGAGAATTTGCGAAAGCCTTCCATAATGCTACATGCCATAGCTCTCAGGTCTTTGAATATTTATCAGGTCAGTCAAGTCCTCCCTGCAAAAGGTTCTAATGATACGTATAATCCAAGCAAGAGGTGATCCGAGGTCTGTATCTAAACCCTGTTTATCCCATTCTGATCCTGCGTTCCTGCCTGGGATTCTAACATTTCGATGATGATGACCCACGCAAATTGTATAACGGAACGACGTACATTTACTCTTGTTGTTTACTCTTAGGCTGCGTTTCCACCAAGCGAGTCTCGTCTCGTCAAGTCAGAGCGAGTCATTTGACGCGTGATGATGACTTGACGAAGCCCCGTTTCCACCAACATCGTCAACCCTCGTCATGCCAAGGCGATAATTGGCGGGTTTCACTGCACAGTTCCCCGCCAGAATTCAAAGAGGATGGACGCACAATTGCTTGCTGCAGTAGTTGCTTAGTCTAAGTAGTTGTCTTATATATAATATATAATATTATATATATATATATATATATATATATAATATATAATATACCTATATATAATACAGATATAATAAAATTTATATATATATAATACATCTTATATATATCTTATAGATATATAATATATATATATAATTATATATATATATAATATATATATATATCTTGATAATGTGTATATAATATATATGTATATATATATATATATATATATATATATATATATAACATATATATAATATATATATACTAATATATTGTATATATATATATATTTATATATATATAATATATATATATATATATTATCAGAATAATATAAATATATATATTTATATATATTTATAAGTAGTATCTATAAATAGAATATTAAATATATATATATATATAAATATATATATATATATATATATTATATATATATATATGTTAAACAAAGTATATAATATACCCATGGTCTTAAGCAGTCTTAGTCTTAGTAGTTGCTTAGGTCAGTAGGACTAAGTTAATATCAGGAGTTTCGATTTTCATGATGGTTCGCAACCACCGCTGGTACGAGCCGTGACGTGAAAAAAATGGGGTCCAAAAACCCTATCCGTGGACGAGAACGCGACGCGAACGAGACGAGATCCGTGACGAGACTTGCTTGGTGGAAGATGCAGCCTTAGTATTAAGAAATACAGGCAATGATTTGATATATTAAGCCACTTTGTCCAAGGTATCATTTTGACTTTTATCTAAACCAACGAAAGCCTAATAGTTGTAATAATCAGATATACTAGTTTCAAGAACTTGATGCGTTTTCTTTATTATATTCATCTTTTCTCCTCCGATTTTTTTCCTCCCTCTTTCTGTTTTTTTTTAAATAACATCCTTGCGAAACAATTCATCTGATGATAATCTTTTGGAATTTTAACTCAACTTTTTTTTTTTTAAATTTTTTTTATTTTTTAAATAATGTAAAATATTTTTCAACCTAAGTAGTTTTAATAAAAGAAAAAACTAAATTTGCTATTATTTAGAAATCAAATAAATAAAAGTGAAGGAGGAAAAAACCTGAATAATCTTTCTGCTCGAAATTGGTGTTAAATGGAGTGCAAAACAACCACCCGCATTCGGACCGAACCAGAAACTCATACAGATTTGAACCAACTTATAATCCAGAGTCCTGTGCTGCCTTAAACTGCATGGACTGCCGACCGAATGGACCTTTGACGGGGGCTCGAGTGGAGTGGGACGTTATCTCCGAAGAGAACGCTCGTGAACCGCCAAACACGAGCAAGTTGGCCCAGGGACACCTGTAACTTTTTAACTTTTCCCGAGGAAAAAGATTTTTCTGGTCTCGAACCCGGGTACCTCCGACGCTGAACGAACCTTCCCTAGAAAGAGAAGTTAGAAGCTTTGTCGACTGTACCCACAAAGCACCCCCCAACCACGAATCTAAAGTAATTATCCTGAAAATCGGCGTTTATATATCGCCAACATTTTTCTATTATCATTCCTTTTGTTCACTTTTTTTAAACCTCGCTTTTTTTTTTTTTTTTTTTCCCTTTGTTAAAATTTTCATTCCTAATTCTTTGATTTTTTTATTCAATCATCTTAATGATTGTAAGTAAAACCATTCACGGTATTTGCATTATCGCTAATAAGGATATTAAATGTAATTAATCCGTTTATGTTAAACAAATATTAGTTACTAGGTTAATTATAATATTGAAAAATATCCCGTCTATGATCTGAAATTAATATATCAATATATAATTAATATCAATAAGTATCTAATAAATCAATCATTAGGTTATCACCGTTATCTAAACATAATTATACTTGACTACTATTGATAAACGGAGTTTTAAAAGATTTAGGTTAATTATCATAAGAAAGAGAAGGAGAGAGAAAAAAGGATAAGATAAAAAGCCAAAGAAAACTAAACACATTGAAAAATACCATAGATTACTCACTATCATTTTCGCTGATATTCTAATTAAGAGGAATATCAGTACATAATATCTAAACAATATCGTTTTCTACCTCACCCCCCTTCCTCTCTCTCTCCCCGTCTCATCTCTCCCCGCTCCCCCTTCTCCCACATCTCCACCTCCCTCTCCCACCCCTCCCCTCCTCCTCCTCCCTCCTCATCCCCCGCCCCACGCCCCCCCACCTCCCTCCCCTCCCCCCCCCCCCCCCTCCCATCCCCCCCCCTCTCTCGCCTCCTCTCCTCTCTCACTCACTCTCCCCTCTCCGACTCCTCCCCCTCCCCCCCCGTTCCCTCATCCTCCCCGTATCTGGGGTGGTCCCCACCTTCCTCCCTCCCCCTCTCCCCTCCCACTCGCTCCCTCTCCTCATCCCCTCCCCCTCGTCCCATCTCGTTCCCCCTCCCTTCCCCCTCCTCTCGTCTCGCTCTTCGTCCTCCTCTTCTCTCATCCCTCTCTCGCCAGGGGGGGGGGGGGGGGGGGGGGGGGGGGGGGGGGGCGGGGGCCCTCATCCTGCCCTCCGGCCCCCCCTCCCCCCTCCACCCCTCCCTCCTTCTCGACTCGTCCCCTCGTCCTCCCACACCCCCCCTCGCCACCCCATCCCTGCACCGCTCTCTCCCTCTCCCCTCGACCCGCTCCCTCCATCCTCCCCCTCCCTGCTCCCCCTCGGCTCTCTCCCCCTTCTCCTCCCCCTCCCCTCCACTCACCCTCCCCACACCCCCACACCCCTCCACCCTTTCCCATCCCCTCTCTCTCTCCCCCCCTTCCCTATCCTTATCCCCTCCCTGCCCCTCCTCTCTCCTCCTCCCTCCACTCCACCTCTCCGCCTCCCCTCTCCCTCCCCTCCCTCCCCTCCCCTTCCCCCCTCTCCCCCCCCTCCCCTCTTCCCCTCTCTCTCTCCCCTCCGCCATCGGTGGGGGGGCTCTCCCCTCTCCTCCCCTCCCTCACTCACCCCCTTCTCTCTCTCTCCCCTACCTTCCTCCCATCCTGTCTCCGCTCCTCCTCTCCCCTCCTCTCTCTACTCCTCTCTCTCTCTCTCCTTCCCCCGCCTCTCTCTCTCTCTTTCTCCCACCCTCCTCTCCCATCCCCTTCCTCTTCTCACTCTCTCTCTCCCCTCATCTCCTCCCTTCCACCCTCTCTCCCCCCCCTGCCCTTCCCCTCCCCTCCCCCCTCCCCTCCCCCCCCCCCCGCTCCCCCCCCCGCCTCCCCCTCTACTCTTCCCTCACTCCCCCTCCTCTCTCCCACATTCCTCCTCCCCCCACTCCCTCTCCTCTCTCTGTATCCCCCTCTCCCCTCCCCCATCCCTCCCCCCCCTCCCCTCCATCCCTCCCATCTCCCTCCTCTCTCTCATCTCCTCTCTCTCTCTCTCTCCATCTCTCTCTCATGTCTCCGTCTACTCTCTCGTCTCTCTCTCTCTCGTCTCCTCTCTTTTTTCTCTCATTCCCCCTCTTTTTATTTATATATTTTTTCTTTCTTTTCCGTGTTCCTCTCTGTCCTTTTTCTGACTCTTTCCTTAATTCAGTCTTCCTGACTGACTGTTTCACCCCCATCTTCCCCCTTCTCTCTCTAATTTTCTATCTGTTTCTCTTTTTGTTTCTCTCTCTCTCTCTCTCCCTCTCTCTCCCTCCCTCCCTATTCCCTCCCCCCTCTGTCTTCCTCCCTCTCTTCCCTGTCTGTCTCTCTTTCCTTCAATCAAGTTCGCTAGTATTGTCCATCCATGTTATTTGCATTCTCGCTAAAT
>NW_028234405.1:10629107-10631607 GCF_977035675.1 Penaeus japonicus | reverse complement strand
TACCCGGCCATAACCCTCTTGAAGGCCTACTTCCTGCAGTGGAATGAATAAGCTGGCCCCCCACCACCCCCCCCACCCACCCCCCCCACACCACCCCCACCAAAAAAAAAAAAAAAAAAAAAAAAAAAAACCAAAAAAAAAATAAAATATATCCTCTATCAATATCGCACTCTATATAAATATATCAAAACTAACTTTATATATCCTATAATATACTTGATATATATATAATATATAAAATATAAATAAAAAAAATAAAACTACTGATTAAATACACTATGTATAATAGAGTATATGATATATAATATAATAAGTAATAACATATATAATATACAAATATATACATATGTATGTATAATATATGTATATGTATGTATATATATGTAATATAAAAATATACACTCCACATAAACATATATAATTATATATATAGTATATATAATAATATATATTCATATATATATACATATAATATTCGTTTGTTATTGTTGGTTGTTTGTTGTTGGAATTAGCTGGGAGGGTTCCTACAAGGTTTCATAGTTAACAGTCCCAGATCTGAAGCGACCATTTTTGTCTCCTTTTGACTATTTAATTGTTTTCCAAATAAAATTAATTAATCTCTAGAATACCTTTTTATTATTTTTTTTTTTTTTTCTCTTTCTTTAAATGACAAATTATCTTTATCAACAAAGTTTAAAAGTTATTCCTTTTATTAACTTATAAAAATTAAACTTATTGTTCAAAACTTGCCTTCGCTCACGCATTCTCTCTTCTCTCTCACTCTCTTCTTTCCTCTAAGTTAATAATCAGTAAGCGACGAACAGGAGAGATACGAGGGTGACGCCAAATGCAGTTGCATGTTGATGGTTATAATGACTCGTATAAATATCTGCTTTCCTACACAAGCCAGAATGATGGCAAGGCGCGTTTTTATTTCCCAACATATATAATAATATATATATATATATAAATATATATATATATAATATATATATATATATATATATCTATATCTATATATATATATATATGTGTGTAAATATAAATATATATATATATATATATATATATATATATATATATATATATATGGATATATCACTATATATATGTATATATGTTATATATATAACGCAGTAGTATGGATAATAAGTATATAGGGGGGGGAAAAAAATATGTAAATATATATATACACCCTATCTAATCTATCTATCTATCTATCTATCTATATATATATATATATATATATATATATATATAAAATATATATATATATATATATATATATATATATAGGTATATATATACTGATATGCATATATATATACATAATGCATATATATATATATATATCTATATATATATATATTTATATATACTATATACTATATATATATATGAAAATAAGTATATATATAAAATGTATATACATAATTATATACTATACATTTATATATATATAACATATACAATATATATATATAATATATATATATATATATATATATATATATATATATATATATATATATATATATATATATATACATATAGACAGATATACTATATATAATACATATAATGAACATAATAAACATATAATATATATATATATATATATATAATACTAGTTATATATTTATATATAAGTTATATAAATATCTGTACATATCTACACATATATATATATTCATATATATATATATATATATATATAATATATATAATATAAATATAGATATATATATATGATATACATGTCTTAACATCTTAGTTCTTAGTAGTTTTGCTTAGTCTTAGGACTAAGTTAATCAGGAGTTCGATTTTCATGATGTTCACACCACCGCCTGACGAGCCGTGGTAACTGATGAAAAAATGGGTCCAACCCTATCCGCGATGGGAACGAGACGCGGGCGAACGGCGACGCGACGAGACCGAGACGAGACGTGACGAGACTTGCTTGGTAGAAACGGCCTCTCGTCAAATCCATAGAAATCAAATGTGAACTGGGCTGGCGATTCATGACGCGCCTTGACTCGCGCTGACTTGACGAGACGAGACAATATTTACAATATTCCCAGCCAGCGTCTTTGTTGTGATTCTGAGAATGAGAGGATGTCAATCAAAGTTGGATGCATTATTTTATGTTAAAGCTGTTTTTTTTTTTTTTCTTTTTTCCCCCTTCTTCTAGTTCCTCTTTTTCTTTTTCCCTTTTTCTTTTTTTCTTTTGTAAATCTATGTGATAAGAGGGGGACTTTTTTGTTTTTTTTTTTTTTTTCCTGTCTCTATGACTGACTTAAAATAAAAAACACTTAATTGTGTCATTGAGTGATAATATTGTTTCGTAAATAGCCGGGCAAGTTTGACCTCCGTTCCTCGTGTTGTTGTCCCCTCCCGATGTTTGAATACAGATGGCCCTCCCCGAAATTAAATCCTTCAACTATAATCGGCCTAACATCTAATAAAGGTTAACAAGGGGGTTAAGGTGTAAGGCATGACA
>NW_028234405.1:10619258-10629007 GCF_977035675.1 Penaeus japonicus | reverse complement strand
CTCTCAACTCCTCTCAACTCCTCCCAACTCCTCCCAACTCCTCTCAACTCAACTCCTCTCAACTCCTCCCAACTCCACTCAACTCCTCTCAACTCCTCTCAACTCCTCCCAACTCCACCCAACTCCTCCCAACTCCACCCAACTCCTCCCAACTCCTCTCAACTCAACTCCTCTCAACTCCTCCCAACTCCACTCAACTCCTCTCAACTCCTCCCAACTCCACTCAACTCCTCTCAACTCCTCTCAACTCCTCCCAACTCCTCTCAACTCCTCTCAACTCTTCCCAACTCCTCTCAACTCCTCTCAACTCCTCCCAACTCCTCTCAACTCCACTCAACTCCTCTCAACTCCTCTCAACTCCTCCCAACTCCACTCAACTCCTCTCAACTCCTCTCAACTCCTCCCAACTCCACCCAACTCCTCTCAACTCTTCCCAACTCCTCTCAACTCCTCTCAACTCCTCTCAATTGCTCTCAATCCCTCCCAGCTCCTCTCAACTCCTCTCAACTCCTCCCAACTCCTCTCATCTCCTCTCAACTCCTCCCAACCCTTCCCAACTCCACCCAACTCCTCCCAACTCCTCTCAACTCAACTCCTCTCAACTCCTCTCAACTCCTCCCAACTCCTCTCATCTCCTCTCAACTCCTCTCAACTCCTCCCAACTCCTCTCAACTGCTCTCAATCCCTCCCAGCTCCTCTCAACTCCTCTCAACTCCTTCCAACTCCTCTCAACTCCTCCCAACTCCTCTCAACTCCTCCCAACTCCTCTCAACTCATCTCAACTGCTCTCAATCCCTCCAAGCTCCTCTCAACTCCTCCCAACTCCTCTCAACTCCTTCCAACTCCTCTCAACTCCTTCCAACTCCTCTCAACTCCTTCCAACTCCTCTCAACTCCTCTCAACTCCTCTCAACTCCTCCCAACTCCTCTCAACTCCTCTCAACTCCTCTCAACTCCTTCCAACTCCTCTCAACTCCTCTCAACTCCTCCCAACTCCTCTCAACTCCTCCCAACTCCTCCCAACTCCTCCCAACTCCTCTCAACTCCTCTCAACTCCTCTCAACTCCTCCCAACTCCTCTCAACTCCTCTCAACTGCTCTCAATCCCTCCTAGCTCCTCTCAACTCCTCTCAACTCCTCTCAACTCCTCCCAACTCCACCCAACTCCTCTCAACTCCTCTCAACTCCTCCCAACTCCACCCAACTCCTCTCAACTCCTCCCAACTCCTCCCAACTCCTCCCAACTCCTCTCAACTTCTCTCAACTCCTCTCAACTCCTCTTACCTCCTCCCAACTCCTCTCAACTCCTCCCAACTCCTCTCAACTCCTCCCAACTCCTCTCAACTCCTCCCAACTCCTCCCAACTCCTCCCAACTCCTCTCAACTCCTCCCAACTCCTCTCAACTCCTCCCAACTCCTCCCAACTCCTCTCAACTCCTCCCAACTCCTCCCAACTCCTCCCAACTCCTCTCAACTCCTCCCAACTCCTCTCAACTGCTCTCAATCCCTCCCAGCTCCTCTCAACTCCTCTCAACTCCTCCCAACTCCTCTCATCTCCTCTCAACTCCTCCCAACCCTTCCCAACTCCACCCAACTCCTCCCAACTCCTCCCAACCCTTCCCAACTCCACCCAACTCCTCCCAACTCCTCTCAACTCAACTCCTCTCAACTCCTCCCAACTCCACTCAACTCCTCTCAACTCAACTCCTCTCAACTCCTCCCAACCCTTCCCAACTCCACCCAACTCCTCCCAACTCCTCTCAACTCAACTCCTCCCAACTCCTCTCAACTCAACTCCTCCCAACTCCTCTCAACTCCTCTCAACTCCTTCCAACTCCTCCCAACTCCTCTCAACTCCTCTCAACTCAACTCCTCCCAACTCCTCTCAACTCAACTCCTCCCAACTCCTCTCAACTCCTCTCAACTCCTCCCAACTCCTCCCAACTCCTCCCAACTCCTCTCAACTCCTCTCAACTCCTCCCAACTCCTCCCAACTCCTCTCAACTCCTCTCAACTCCTCTCAACTGCTCTCAATCCCTCCCAGCTCCTCTCAACTCCTCTCAACTCCTCCCAACTCCTCTCAACTCATCTCAACTGCTCTCAATCCCTCCCAGCTCCTCTCAACTCCTCCCAACTCCTCCCAACTCCTCCCAACTCTTCCCAACTCCTCCCAGCTCCTCTCAACTCCTCCCAACTCCTCCCAACTCCTCCCAACTCTTCCCAACTCCTCCCAACTCCTCTCAACTCCCCTCAACTGCTCTCAATCCCTCCCAGCTCCTCTCAACTCCTCCCAACTCCTCTTAACTCCTCTCAACTCCTCCCAACTCCTCTCAACTCCTCCCAACTCCTCTCAACTCCTCCCAACTCCTCTCAACTCCTCCCAACTCCTCTCAACTCCTCTCAACTCCTCTCAACTCCTCCCAACTCCTCTCAACTCATCTCAACTGCTCTCAATCCCTCCTAGCTCCTCTCAACTCCTCTCAACTCCTCCCAACTCCTCTCAACTCCTCTTACCTCCTCCCAACTCCTCTCAACTGCTCCTAATTCCTTTCAACTCCTCCCAACTCCTCTCAACTCCTCTCAACTCCTCCCAACTCCTCCCAACTCCTCTCAACTCCACCCAAATCCTCTCAACTCCTCCCAACTCCTCTTAACTCCTCCCAACTCCTCTCAACTGCTCCCAACTCCTCCCAACTCCACCCAACTCCTCTCAACTCCACCCAACTCCTCCCAACTCCTCTCAACTCCTCCCAACTCCTCTCAACTCCTCCCAACTCCTCCCAACTCCTCTCAACTCCTCTCAACTCCTCCCAACTCCTCTCAACTCCTCCCAACTCCTTTCAACTCTTCCCAACTCCTCTCAACTCTTCCCAACTCCTCTCAACTCCACCCAAATCCTCTCAACTCCCTCCCAACTCCTCTTAACTCCTCTCAATTGCTCCCAACTCCTCCCAACTCCACCCAACTCCACCCAACTCCTCCCAACTCCTCTCAACTCCTCTCAACTCCTCCCAACTCCTCCCAACTCCTCTCAACTCCTCCCAACTCCTCTCAACTCCTCCCAACTCCTCTCAACTCCTCTCAACTCCTCCCAACTCCTCTCAACTCCTCCCAACTCCTCTCAACTCCTCCCAACTCCTCTCAACTCCTCCCAACTCCTCTCAACTCCTCCCAACTCCTCTCAACTCCTCCCAACTCCTCTCAACTCCTCCCAACTCCTCTCAACTCCTCCCAACTCCTCTCAACTCCTCCCAACTCCTCTCAACTCCTCCCAACTCCTCTCAACTCCTCCCAACTCCTCCCAACTCCTCTCAACTCCTCCCAACTCCTCCCAACTCCTCTCAACTCCTCCCAACTCCTCTCAACTCCTCCCAACTCCTCTCAACTCCTCTCAACTCCTCCCAACTCCTCCCAACTCCTTCCCAACTCCTCTCAACTCCTCCCAATGGCTTTCTTTCGTGATGAGACGAGAATTCCGGAGTCAGCCCATGAGACCCGTCATGACAACCATCTCACCCGATATCATTATCATTATAACGTTGATGACTGATTATGATGATAATGATGACGATGATCATGATAACGTTGATAACAATAATGATAAGGATACTAGTACTACTAATAATAATGAAAATGAAAAAAGAAATTATAATGATGATTATTATGATAATATAAATAACAACAATAATAATAATGATAATAACAATAACAATATTAATAACAATAATGATAACAATGATAATGATGATTACAATAATAATGGCAATAATGTTAACGATAATAATGACAAAATGATAGTAACAATGATAATTATGATAATAGAAAATAATAACGACAATAAATGATGATAATACAGATAATTACAGTGACGATACTAAGATAATAATAAAAATAATAACAGTGCTGATAACAATGATAAAAAGAATAAAACAATACTAATGATACTACAATCTTGCAACGACCTACCAGTGAGAGGAAATGTCATCCATCAACAGTCATCGTATCAGTCTCGACTCCTCTTTCCTCAGACTCAGCGTTAAGAGCTGAGTGAGAAATAATTTCGGTCGAGAGCAGTGTCGATTACTCAGACGAAATACACTTGAGTCATGCATGTATGGTCTGTTGGAATCTCGGTACTGCTTTGCTGGTGATGTTTGTATCGTATGTTGGTTTAGGATTATCGTCAATATGGTCAGGACAACATAGGAGTAATGTATTTCAAATTTTCCCAGCGAAGGTCGTGCTTATATTATGTATTTCTGTTGAAAGGTTTTTTTCTTCGCCTAGACTATTTGTACGTCTCTATCTTTTTACTTGTTAAGATACACTTTACGGTTGAGTATTCGTAACTGATGTCACGTCCGTAGTGTGACGTCCTCATCCGTTCAGCAGACGAGTGAGTATCCGCCGGGCCACAATCCTGAGGTCGAATGATAAAGCCGTAACGAGACGAACCGTATTGTCTGAATCGGTTCTTTTGTTTCTTTGTGGTCGGTTCATACGGTTCATTCTCCTCTTGCTAGCCGCCAATGCGCTTGATTTATACTCTGTCGTGTATTCTTTGTTTGCATTTAGTCATGGCTGTATTCATAGTACAGATTGCGCAGACTAGTGATTTTGTTTATTCTTTCGCAGGAATTCCTTAGCTGCAATAATATTAGAATATTCATGACGCACATTTACAGGACTTGTGGTTGGTATTTAGTAGTGTCAAAGCTCTCTTGACTGACTAGATTGTAAGTCTTGCCGCCGTAGACACTAGGCAACAGGCGAAGAACCGATGAAAGTGGGAGTGCGACAATGCCTTATATAGGTATACTGTACTCCTACCCAGTATCTATAGACTTTGCGCCTACTTCTATAGACGGAACTGCATGCAATAGCAAACAAAAAGACATAACATTCTAAATAACTCAAAACGCACATCGAATTATTTGTAACCTTAATCAAATTATAACTCGCCTACTGGCTTACTTCAGCAGCAATTCAGTTATCTGGCTTTTTGGTTTGGTGTATCATATCAAGATATTCAAAGGACCCATCGGCTATCCCTATGAAAAGTTCCTGGGTGTACCACTAGTTTAATCAAGAACCACGTCACATGAGTTTAGAAAGTGCTTCCTATGTCCCTTATGATAAAATGATATGATTTTTTGTGATAATCATTCATTTCAATATGGATCATTCTTCGGAGGGGGAGAAGGAGAGAAAGAGAGACGGAGAAGGATAGATATAGAGAGAGAAATAGGGGAACAGAAATAAATAAAGAAAGAATGATGCACAATGCAAAATAAATATGATAGGACCATGACAAAACTATCATGGATACTCATGGGTCTTGTAAGGCACTGATACTGATATTATGCGACCCAAGACATTGATCATGTATGTCTACTTAATTCAATGCAATATCGATGGCAGTGTGTTTTGACCTGACGCTTCCTGTCTCCTGTGTTCGTTTCCGCCTTGGAACTCCAACTTCTCTAGACAGCTGCGTTTGTTACCGGAAGGCCCGAGGCGTAGAAAGTGATTCAGAATTTGTATTTAAGGGCACAGAAGGAACCCAGGAGAGACAGATCAGGACAGACAGGTCAGACAGACAGACAAGAGCGAACTGCTCTGACCGGCCTGACGGCCGGAACCTGTATTAACCAGTCAACAATAAAGACCATGGCACGTGAACGTCTGTCTCTTATCCACTGGATCACAACCAAGGCATCGGGTGCTTTACAACTGCTCTCAGTGGTGGGTTACAACTAGTGGCACCGGTGGGTTACAACTAGTGGCACCGGTGGGTTACAACTGTTGGCACCGGTGGGTTACAACTGTTGGCACCGGTGGGTTACAACTGTTGGCACCGGTGGGTTACAACTGTTGGCACCGGTGGGTTACAACTGTTGGCACCGGTGGGTTACAACTGTTGGCACCGGTGGGTTACAACTATTGGCACCGGTGGGTTACAACTATTGGCACCGGTGGGTTACAACTAGTGGCACCGGTGGGTTACAACTAGTGGCACCGGTGGGTTACAACTAGTGGCACCGGTGGGTTATAACTAGTGGCACCGGTGGGTTACAACTAGTGGCACCGGTGGGTTATAACTGGTGCCAGCTGGTAGTTTAAGAAACGAAATTATAAGTATATTGCCAAGAACCACAATTAAGTAAATTCATTTTTCAATCATGTCAGGTATAACAATTATTGATGATCAATATTGTGAACTTATTCCACATAACATTTTTCTCTAACAGTATATGGGTCATAATGGAAAAGGTTGCCAATTCATCAGGAAATACTGGTAATCATCGGGAAATACTCGGAAATAACGGGAAATACATCGTCAATACTGTAAGATGGCACAGCGTGATTCATACTAATGTCCCTCGTAATGGTATAACGTTAATCACAATTATACAATTATATTTAATATCTGTCATTTTAAATTACTTCCTTTGTGATTAAAAGTGTATAAGATGACATTATAGACAACACATTATTGACATGATTTCCCCCTGGTAGTTAGTTGTATTTGTAAATACGTTCACAAAATTGCCGTGTTCTTACTGAAATCTGAAACAAAATAGTACTATTTGTAAGTAATAAAATTTCATTCATCCCTCCGGATTTTTACAAATCATAGTCATTATGTGACACTGGATGCGTCTTTTCTAGATTCTGAAACCATATTTAATTTCACATTTTGGACATTAAAGTATAAATTTGAGACAAAAGAAATAGGGGAGAAAATTGGAACCTTTGGGGTTCAGAAAATTAAATGGTTGGGTGGGGGTTGGGTTTTTGTCGGACACACAACAAAAAACACAGATTGCGAAGAGATATTGTTTGCTTTTTAAGATATTGTTTACTTTTTAATCCGCAGTTCAACCCTCCGCTCAAGTCCCTTCTCGTCACAGCTGTTCAAAACAGATGAACACAATGAATGGCTTCTATACGAGGTTCGAGTCCTTGTCATCTTGCATAATCTACCTGCGTATACTTTCTTATTTCAATTAAAAGTTGTCCTAGAAGTTAAGATTTTTAGAAATATATTTTCAGAATTGACATTAAATTTCCTCGACTTTCCAGATTAAATATCTGATTTGCTGAGTTTCTATCGTTTACTTTATCTCTTAGTAAATTTTTTGTGTTGTCTATATTGTATGTATTAGACAAGTTTCAACGTGTAGCTTACTAATGGCCATGGGTACCAGTCTAATCAGCTAAAGAAACGAACAAACTGCCTTTCAACAGTTATTTGTATTATGACGGACCTCATTCAATAACTTTTACGTGCCACGATGTTAGATATGCTTTTGGCATTCCCCTGAATTATCAATAAAAAAAATCCGTTGGAATTGAACGTTCAACTCGAATGATGGAAAAGACTTTGACAGATCAAGGATACTAAAATGATTAGGATTGGTAAGAATGTTTCTAAAAAAAAAACAAAAAAACTAATAGGTAATAAAATATGACACCATCAAATTAGCTCTACCTTTTCAGTATGTTTGCTAGGAAAATATGAAAATGCACAAGACAAGAGTAGTCGGCAAAATGGTCATAGGTTGCGCTGTACTTGTAATTAGTGCAATTACTATAATTACCACAATATTAAGCAGATCTAACATCTAAAACCAAAATGGCACCACTTTCTCCTAGCACCAGCAGGAGAGAGAGCCTTGAATGGCACCTATCCACGGTCTTTAGCAAGCACTAACTTTATAGAGCAATGGCACACAAGCAAGTTACTGACCTCTTGCTCTAAAGTACCGCCGATGTAGGATGTGGACACAGAACAAGGGATGCCTACACTGTGGCACTCACAGTCAAGAGGAGAGGTTTCCTTCCTCTTCCCTACCTCATGTAAGCTTCATTGTAGATAGTTATATTCTTTGTATTCGATCATGACAGTACATAAATACGAAGATATATTGGCTTTTTGTTCTCCCATTAAACAGCGGTACTTCTATTACACTGAGTATAAGGAAAATATTGAGCCGATTTGGATCCTATACTACAATATTAGTCAACTGCAGCAATGAAAGAGTCTATCATATGACACACACGTCTCTCAATATAGTAAAACACACAAAAAATAAAACACAAAAATGGCTCTAGTTTTACAATGGGTGACTGAAATGGAGTGGAAAAAGTCAAAGTATGTTGTATGAAGCTACCTCGCTCTGAAATAAAACCCATCCTGGAGAATGGGCAAATGACTCTATCCCCCGTCCGCAAAGGGTTCAGCTACATTTTAATGTTGTTTGTATTACCTCTTACCATATTTCGTAACTGTCAATGTTCCTTTTTTCAAGTTAAATCGTTTATGCTCACTTGTTATGCTCACTTGTATCTTCATGTGATAAAGTAAATATTCATAAACTAACTTTTCTAAGCAATAATAGGAGAATGAAAACCACTCATACAAAGAACCATTATTATTTTGGAAAATTTTTCAACCTTTAAAAATAAATTAAAAAAAGTGCTTTCATTTAATACAAGCGAAGTCAAAATTTAAATAAAATGTTCTAGAAAGCTATAGTTTTCTACTGATGTATTCATGGCAGTCCTGTAATTCCAAACTTTTGTACATTATATTTGGGAAAGTTAAAGTCCAACTGGTCTTATTAACAAAATGAGTACTAAAGGTAAAGCTATATATATAAACTGGGATGTGAACACCTATCATGCTCAAGTCCCTTTGGACTGAACTCAAAACATTATACCTGATGCTTGAACACAATGCTTTAACATAATTCCCTTATAATTTAAAGGGCTGGTAGTACTGCTGTACTTACATCAAATGTAAGGACAAATACCCATACTCAATTGCTAGTTTATTAGCGAGACAGTTTAATCTCGTAAATTCTGAACCCGAAGACAAATGACCTAACTTAATAATGCCATCTTGTCATGCCATGAATTGAACTAAGTTATAAACATTATTAACGAAGCACTTACAAATGCCATCACCTGGTCAAAAGCAGGTGACTTTTCACATGATAATTAAGATCATTTTCACTATTTAAATATTACTACATCGTCTTGCCAGCTCACAGGGAAGCTGATGAGAACAAACTACCCTTGCTCACATTTACTAAATAATATGTCATTTGTGCTAGCCTGTGCTGCATTCTTCACTTGTTCTGATACTCTACAAGTAGTTAATGAAAAAATATATGTATTTCACGAATGCAACAATCAAAATACAGTATCTCACTTTGTGAACTCTTTCACTAAAAATCACGATTATACCCAGAGACAAAAAAGGAGGGATCTCCTTTGCAGTGTAAAAGTGCACTTGATTCAGGATGTAACTTATCGCTTCCTCTTTTTGTTTTCCTGCATGGGCTCTCCATGATAATTCAAGCCCAGGTCTTGCAGTCGCTTCATGAAGTAGCTAGAGAGTTTTATGCCAGCTTCATACTCGTCTGTGTCCTGCATGTTGTACTGCTGACAATTTTGGAAAACAAGCATAACGTCAGCAATGAACTCATCATCGGTTGTGTATTTCAGGCTGTTCAGCTTCTCTCGGATCCTTCCAAAGTCCATTGGTTTCTTTACAACATCATAGTAGTCTGGAGCCTGAAAAAAAAGAAGAAAAAGAACCATTAATTCAATCTTTGTGATAACTTAAATGTAATACACAAAATTACAATACGAATCTGATCTTATGGGAGATGGGGAAGATTTGGGTGGAAAGAATCAAAACAAACTAGTATTTTAATTACCAACAAAAATATAGGTGTAG
>NW_028234405.1:10609258-10614258 GCF_977035675.1 Penaeus japonicus | reverse complement strand
ATTCTCTGCATCCGCCTTTCTACGGCAGATGCGGCAGCGCGCATTGAGAGCTGATCGCGACCATGTTATGGAATTGTCAAGAGTACTAAAGTGTAGACATAGCTGTAAAAATAAATGAATTAATTAATTAATAAAACAAACATTGGGCTTTATTTTAGTACTGTGCATCTTTAAATAGTACACCTGAATAAGAAAATCAAACAAATTTCAGATCAATAATCACTTTTTGTAATTAATGAGTTCATTCTCTGTCATTAACATTGATAGGACTATCATGAGCGGAGTTACTTTCCCTATGACTTATTATTGCCTTCAACATGGTGCGAGGGCCTATTGGCACCATTTGAATGTCAGTATATCAGGTAAATATTAGATAATGGGCAGATGAATGAGCGTTTGTAAAGTAACCTATCAATAAAAATTACATTAATAAACAACTAAAAGCAATGAACATATAAAATAAAATTCTTAATGAAATCATTGTGAAAGATTGTGTTAAAAAAAGAGTACAACAATCCACTGACCTTGGACACACTTGAGCTGGTCATAAGAGACTTCTCCCACCTTTCCATGGGGGTTCTGAGAGCATTGTCTGTGATCTGTAGTGATACCTTGTCCTCCTCCTCCTCCTCAGACTCACTTTCTGATTCTCCTCCTTCTCCCTCCTCCTTGGTGCTCTTTTTGCTCTTCTTCCTCAGTTTTTCCTCTGCCTGTTCTCTGACCTTGCGTGCCTTATCAGTCTCACCTAATAATGGGAGATTTAACATCTGATCATCATTTTAAAGTTTGATTTCTCAAATGAAATGGGTGAATATACCCTGATTGGACAGAATATCAGGTAGAAAAAACATAAGAGGAATTCAAACAGCTGTTTACCTAGTGGCTGCTGTAGATACTTGGAATCAACAGACTGGCCAAGTTGTAGGATAGCCTGAGCTAAGTCCTTTACCACATCAGCTGCATCATCAAGAAGGTCCTCTACATCATCCTCTCCTACTTCAATACCAACCTCCATCTGTGGGAAAAAAGCAATTGTTCAGATTTCTATTTCTAAATAGGCCTACATATTTCACTATTGACTAAGGGGGAAAAAATAAGATATAAAAATAAGTGCTCAAGCATGATTATAAATAGGTAGCAAGAAAAATAATTAGGAATAAACATTTTAAAAAATGACAATTGAGCAGATACTGCTTGCAAGGATATATCTTAAGAAAATACAATGAAAAGGGACAAAACACCAAAAGTGAGAATAAAACCAGAACCAAAACCCCAACAGCCTTACCTTAAACTGAGAGATACGCTTGCGGCCTCCCCAGTCTAATTCGGCCTCTCTGATATAATTTCCTTGCTCTATGGCTGTTCTCCACTTGTCTCTGTCTTCCACTCTTAGGGAGCCCAGCATTCCCATCTGAATCTTCTCCTCCGTCTCCAGAATCATGTCGCGGAGAGTCAGCTGGAGGATCTCGTCGATGGGAGTCCCCAGTGGGAAGTTTAGGTTTACGTCGCTGTCCTTCTTGGTTGTCATGTTGCGATTTGACTTGCGGATTGAGAGGTCAATTTCGGGTTCCTGTGGAGTATTTTAGTAAGTTTGAATTCTTTGATGGTGATACATAAAAAGTGTGTCAACTATCCATTACAAGAAAAGCAATTCATCCTATGTAAATAACACTTGCTATCTCTTTTGGTTGCTCGAAAGAATATAAGTTGTTTTTTATTTATGTGCCTATTTATTTACAAATCTGCCAATTTACTTATATGTCCAATTCAGGATACTTGATCTTTACAGTTTTATGAACCCTTTTGTATTTTTTTTATCATGCTCTGACTATTATTATAATGCTAATATTTCCCCTTCAATCTTAACCCATTAATGCTGGGTGACAAGATATCAATATTGATTGGTGGCAGGACAAGCCGCCCGGGATGAGGGCAAATGGCCCAAGGCAATAGGCTTATGTTTGAAATATCCCGGCATTTAGACCATTTGGAGCCAAAAAGGGTTAAAAAATCATATTGGTACATTTTCTCTGGAGATGTTATAATTTAGTAAATCCATGGTATTACAATTAATAAATGCAAATAGCCTATGGCATCCAATTTTCCCTTACTTCAGCTACAATGTCAACTGTATCTGATTGCATGAATTATTATTTTTTCTTCCCTATTTCCGTTTAAAAATCAGTATTCCTCATCCACCCCAATTTCATACTATTAGGTCTACTGTTTTCACTTCTCATATTTGCTGCACGAACTCCAATACCATTTTGGCTCCCTCTGCCTATCTATTCACCATTTAAAGATAATCTTTTTTCGAAACTCAAACTCCACTTAATGGAAGAATATAGCAGCGCCCACAACAAACTTTTCATAATTATTTTTTAAATTCTAACCAGTATTTTGAAAAGAAACAGTCCAATGAATGAAAATTTCCATTGTGAAACAACTTTTCAAAAGACTTCTTTTACACAAAATTATCTATTTCTGATTTTAATCTTTCCTTATGTACAATGAAACAAAACTACGGAAATCAGTCTTACCTGAGATGGGTCAAGTTTGTACACCGGGCACATTCTTAGTGAGGTTTCTATTGTCGTTTTATAGCACTCTAAATTAACTTTCAATTTCTGTTCTCTATAACCTCTCTCATTCAGCGACTCTATTAAACTGTGATAGTCTTCTATGCGATGGAAAAAGAACCAGAAATGGCGATCAGTTCTCTCTGCATGCACTGGGCAAGACTTGGGATTAGCCCAGCAGAGTCCAAATACATCGGGGCGATTTTCATCACTAACCGTCACACTGTTCACACTCTCTACTTCACTTTCCATTTTCACATCACCATTTGTCAAGTGTGGGGGATTCACCTCCATCTTTTCAATTAAATCAACTCCATCTGCGGAGGCCTGTTTCTTGGCCTCGTTCTGTTCCGGGTGCTGGTTCTGGTCAGGAGTCTGCAGCAACTTCTTGTTTGGAGAAGCCTTTCCTTGCTTGGCGGGGCTGTCGCTGCCATCATTCTCCTTGTCACTGTTGTTTTTGTCATCCTTCTCAGCACTGATCATTTCAACATTTTTCTCGGCTTGGACTCTAAACAGATCCTGGAGGGCATCTGTCAAGTCCAGGTTGGAGTCAGGGTCATAAGGTGTGGGTGTTGGCCTGCAAATGCCAGGATTCACCTCATTATCCTCTACAAAGAGACCTGGCAGTGAATTGAAAATCCAGTAACGACGGTAGGCTCTGTCTTGGCCGAGCGGGGTGATGCTCACACCCTTGGCCATGTTCAGCACCTGAAATGCAGGATCATGACAGTATTAATTGACATGTACCAACACTGGGTAAATTTTAGTTACACGTACTCTTTTTACACTCATGCTGGTTAACCCATTGCGTACGGGTGTCATGACATACGCAACAGCACCAATTAGACCTAAAAGACAGGTGTCAATGCATGCATGATACGACATCAGGAACTGCTCGCACAGAGTCATGAAGTATTATGGCTGTAACGATGCAGATGAAATATTTTTAGGCTAGTCTGCCCTACCCAGAGGGCAGAAAAAATTTCCCCATCCCTCTAATTTTTAGCCAATGTTGCTAGAGTCATAGACCACCCATCCTCATGATCAGTTAGGTCATAAAGCACCCCGTCCATGAGGGGTTAATTTGTTCTTAATCTTATCTTTTCTCCTGCTAACATTCAAGAGTTTAAACAAGACATATTTCAAAATGGGCAAAAGTTTGACATATGGCAGTAAAGTTGTAAATGCTCTGTACTTGTATCACTCAAGGGACATTATGTATGTATGTATGTATGATTAAACAAATGATAAAAAAAAAAATTATAACTGCAAATTAAATCCACTGTGAGTGCTGAGGCTGTACTTTCAAAAGTCAGTATGCCTAATATTTTGGTTT
This sequence comes from Penaeus japonicus, assembly GCF_977035675.1. NCBI lineage: Eukaryota > Metazoa > Arthropoda > Malacostraca > Decapoda > Penaeidae > Penaeus > Penaeus japonicus. Next base: position 10,610,343 of record NW_028234405.1, on the reverse strand, counting down.
CCCCTTTTTGAAACAATCTTGCTTTACTCTTCAGGTAAAATGAAATAGTGCATATAAGAAGCTTATTCCAATCCACTACCAACCTGCTGCATCAGTTCTCTCTCTCGCTTCAGGAAATCCTGTCTCCTGGCCTCCTTGTTCTTCTCTTCCTTCAGAAGACGAGCAGCCCTTACTACCTCGTCTTCCTCCTCCTCCTCCTCTTCCTCCTCCTCTTCCTCCTCCTCATCATCTAATTTGATGGGTTTATCTGGCTCACCGGTCATGGCTGCAGCAGCTGCTTTCTTCTCAGCCTCCTTTAGTAGCCTCTCTCTCTCCTTTTGCTTTCTCTCCCTCTTTTCTTGCAGTCTGGAATGGAGAATAATAAGAGGTAACCCTTTGTTTACATCAAGAAATATCTAATTCCAAACCTCACATCTGGCACCAGAGTCTTTGACAAAGAGAAGGAGTATCACTTACCGAGCAGCATTTTCAACCTTCTCTTTCTTGACCTGCGTCAGCTGGTGAATGCGCAATTTGTTCTTCATCTCTTTCAGCTTATCAATGTTCTCATCGATGACATCTCGGACTGAAGCATAGGTTAGGATTTGCCCAACCAGGAGACTAAGGATTTTCAACTTGCTTACTGTGAACAGGAAATGAAAATATCAATTGTAAGAAATGTGGGGCATGAGAGAAGTGGCAACTTGATGATAAATCAAACAAAAGTATAAAAATACTAACTGGCTTCAACTGCCCTATCAATTAATTATGTCTGCCCGAGCTGTGATTATTATGTTAAATATAATAGCAAATTTGTTAGGTATTTTTGCCTATAAAGAATGATGCATTTTCATTGGTCTCCCCTCGCTCCCATCAGATAACATCCCATCACGTCATGATCTCCCTTAACCCATTCACGCCGGTTGACGTGATAGCTCGCGGCTTGTGCGCCCGAGAATCTCGAGGCGTTAGGCTTATGCGTTCGAGAACCCCGGTATTGCGACCGTGCAAAGCCGGAACGGCCCCGGCGTGAATGGGTTAAAACATATGTTTAACATCATTACCTATGTCTACCTTTTATCATCACCCTGTTGAATCAGGCAAGT
>NW_028234405.1:10599258-10604258 GCF_977035675.1 Penaeus japonicus | reverse complement strand
GATACTAACGACAAGTGAAACATCTAACATATTACCAAAACGAGAATGAAAACGTGTGCTGAAAAAGTATATTCTTTTCATTGATAAAACCACTTTTTCTTACTTTAGCTTCCTTGCTGTCCCATGGCTCAATTTCAATGACTTCATACTTGTAGGTAGCAAAAGGAGGATAATCTTCATCCTCATCCTTCTTCTTCTTCTTATCCTCTTTTTTGTCAACAACCTTGACCACCTGAATGTCATCCCCATCTGTTGTTACACCATTCACTTTCACCTCTTCTTGTTCGTTCTTTGGTTCCTCCTCCTCTTCATCACTGTCTGCCATTTCCTCTTCATATTTGGCTATTTCTTCTGGTGTTGGATATATGATTCGAAGAACCTGAAAGATTGAGAAAGAAATTGGATATCAATCTTTACGAATGGTAATAACAGAATCATTTAAAACCCTTCAAACCTTTAAAGAACCGCAGTGAACCAAACCACAAAGCAAACTCACCTTACAATCATACCAGTGCTTGTTGACAATGGCTTCTACCTCTTCATCAACAAAGTATCTGTCTCTGATGAAGTTGAACACATCATCGCTCATGTCAGCATAACGACCACGCCGTGTCAGTGAGCCTATGTATATCATTGGTTTGTGGAGCGGCTGTAGGAAAAATGGGGAAAATAGCATGTGAGTAATTTGCAGTCTGCTATGTCAAAGAGTCTTAATATTGGAAAAAATGTTTTCATATTTCTCATAATGAATATTGGGCTTGTTTCCTCATAATACAAAGGTCTATAATATTTCCTTGTTCACTTAAACCTTTCTTATCTAATGAATTATGCAATACTACCAACAATATCTACATTTTTTTTTCAGCATAATCTTAAAAAACATCAAACATACCAATAATTAAAACCACATATCTTTTACAACATTTAGAGCAAACACAAACTCTGAATGAGGAAATAAATCAAGAAAAAAAAAAAAAAATACTATGCAGATGAGCAAAGAAAAAAATAAACCTACCTTAGGGACATTGGCAAGGCATTTCCTGGCCTTTGTCTCACTCTCCAAAGCTTCTGCATAGGTGAGACCTGGTCGCCCTGTCAGCTCACAGGTCCACACCATAGCATTGCACAACACCAATCTCTCCCAGTACTCACTGAAAACAATCATTTAATAGGTAGAATTTGTAGCATAGTCTTACTGGTCTAAAATTCAAACTGATAAAATTTAGTATTAATTTTTTTTTAATAATCTAAAATAATAATGAGAAAAAAAAAGAATAAACAAATAAAATTAAACAATACACATCGACATCCTTGTCAACGAACAGAAGAGAATTTTGAAACAGTGGTTAGAGAATGAAAACAACCAAGCCTAACTGGCTAGTATGAATTGTTACCAGGTAGTCCAACAAATGCTCTACAGAATGCATTACGGTAAAATAATTCTCATTGCTTTCCAAAGACAAAGCAATGAACTCCTGTGGAGAGAGGTAGCACTGCACGTGTGGTATGCATATAAATGAGGCAGTTTAGGAGCTATCTCTGCATTAATGATTCTTTCTCAAAGCTAATTGAAGCATGTATCAGCATTCTACTCTAGGTTTTGAGCAACACAATGTATTGCCAAAGAATAACACATGAATCTGAGTTACAGACAAGCTAACTTTAAGCTCAACAGGAAATTTAGGTCCCTATCTCTATTTAGATATCATATTACTTGAAGTCCAAATAGTGGAAGTCAAAGCAAAGTGAGTATGTATTCAGCAAAGGGCTGCCTTGCTGACACTAACAATTCTGGTATCAATGAATTGCTTGTGATGTCTGACATGTAATTATAGTAGCTTTACTCCATGGATACCATCTATAGAAATGAAACTGATCTCTATAACTGGTGAGGAAGTTATGAAGTAGATTAGAGAAACAAAGCGGCAAACAATGAAAAAAAAATTAATAATAAATAAATTCAACAAATTAAAAATAACAATAATAATAATAATTATAAAATAAATATATAAAAACATCAAGCAAACATACACTATCTAAAGGGCCCCATTCCATAAAAAAAAAATTGTTATGCATAAATTGCCGAGCCTGGATCTTCACGCTCTGGCAAGGGCAATGGCCAGGGAAGGAGGGAAGGAAAAAAAATTGAAATAAAAAGTATACTAGCAAGATAAGAGCGGAGACTGTTTTCTTTGGGAGGCTTACACTCTTTTGTACCATAACACATGTGGTGAAAGTATGTCGGCCTTTTCCAGAGTGCTAACACATCAAACAATTCCCGAGGCCTCTACAATAAATGCTTGACATTGCTACCCTATTTACTATTAGAGTCATATTACAGACTGTTCTCATAGGACAGATGGTCTATAAATGAAGAAAGTACTTAACATATAAATCAATAGTATAAAAAATATCCAGCAGGGTTAAGTGGGTTTTTATCTTAATTACAGAAATGGTCCCTCTCATATTTTACAGAAAACTAATATATCAGACAATTACATTTTAACCAAGATTACTCATATGGCTGACACTTCTTGAAGTAAAGAAATAAATTAATAAATTAATAAAAATAAAATAAAAATGTGCAGCAAGAACGTAAGATAAATAAATAGCTCATTCCAAATCCCTCAGACTCGAGCCCTTCTCAATAACTCATAACTTGCAATTCATTAGTATGTTATCATTATTGCATGGTTACACAACAAAATGTAGGCCAAGGTGGAGTTGCATAATATTCTCCCTGTTACATAAATCTATCAATATTAACAAGGAACTCATAGCAAATGTTTGTTTTTCATACACCATGATTAAAAATCAACCAAGCAAAACATTTAAAGCATTCCACCCTCCCCCCCTCCCCCAAACCCCTCATCCTTCCCCCAGCTGAATTCTTGGCAACCACCTGTACTCTAAAACATTGGGTTCAACAAGTAAAATCAAACTTTCATTTTCATTCCCTGTCTATTATATTATCCATACCCCTTCTACTTACATAATGAAAATAGAAAATTTATGAAAACTAAAACAAAATATTAAAAATTTCAAAAGAAAAACATTAATGAAAGAATACAAAAATAGCGAGTATCATTTCAACATGAAACATTTGCATTGCATAACATAGCAATACACATGCAAAATATTCATTTCAACTACAGGCAATTCCTAAAGTAACATTTAAAGTGTTATACTTCAAATTATCCAAATCTGAGAGATATCATGTAAACTGAGAGTAGCTATATGTATAAAATCTTCAATATCAATACTGGACAAGCAAATACAATCCAACAATGGTAATATGTAATACAGATTCACATTTTCTCAAGCATTATTCTCTCAAGTCCACGGGAAACAATAGGTAACATAGGAAAGAATTTATTACATAAAGTACAGGCTCTTGCAAGCATTCTCAATATATGCTTTCATTTTATAATCAGTTAACTAAAAGAATTAGGAAGTAACAGTAATCACAGAATACTGAATATAACCCAAATGCATAAACAAAGGGATAGGCCTACCATACAACTGCAAAAGAAAGACAAAGGAGAAAAACATTCCTTTCAACTCTACCTAAATCCAATAAATAATAATGATGAAAATGATGACAATAATAATAACAGGAAAGATTACCAGTTAACATTCCCTTTAACCTAACCCTCTCCCCTAATAAAAGTGTCACGTAACAACAGAGCCTGGATGTCCGAAACAAGCAGACAGCCTGCGAACCGACCCTAGAGAAAAAAAAAACAATCCCCGACATCAGCGTCCTATTTATAACCATAGCACGACAAAATACAAAAAACACAATCGGCACTCACTCATAGTCGGTGAAGACCTCGTTGGTGATCTCGCAGTAGAAGACCTTATCTTGGTCGATGAGGCTGGACGAGGGCTCCTTCCTCGTGAAAGGTCTCTTGTTAAGAAGCGGCATCTCGGAGGAGAGTCATGGATAGCCTCCTTCGACTGTTCTTCTTCTCGCTGCTCTTCTTCTCTTTCTCCTTTGCTTAACTTGTCTTCCTTCCCTTCTCTTCCTACAATCCTTCTTTTTTCTTCTCTCTCTCTCTTACTTCTCCTTCACTCTCTACTCTTCTCCCGCCAAAGGAAAGGGACGAAAAAGACCCCGAGTCAGCTGATGAAACAGCTGAAGACCTGCTGGTGGAATATATTTGTTTACCTCCTTCCTTCCTTCCTCGCGTTTTATTTGGATTCTCGCGCCGTTTTCCTTACTCCTTTGGGTCCTTCTCTCTCTCTCTCTCTCTCTCTTCCTCTCTTCCACACGCCGCCACCGTCGCCACACACAACACACCTGAACCTGCGCGGGAAAGACAACACTCGCTTTAGAACGGCCTGCACGAGGCAACGGGCGACATTCCGGGGAAACCAGCCGCCAGCGTCGTGGACCCGCGAGGAGGAGGAGGCAAGAGACGGAGGGGATTTCCTCAGCTCAAAGGCCGAGTTCCGGCACCGAGACAAAGCATCACACACAACTTCACTGTTCTCGAGACCTCAACTTTCCCGGGAGTTCGATGACAGATTATATAATCCCGTTTTTCGCTCGATCAACGCCGCTTTCGGCTCGATTCGGGCGACTCGACTAAGCACGGGTGACTTATATCAATAATTATCATGAACGGAAGCGCCGGAAAGGCAAAATGCACGAGATAAGGAGAAAAATAAAGAGGAGCTGCAAGATGTACCTGATGTTTTGAGTGAGTGTGGGGGCGGAGCTTATTGTGGCGGTGAATCGTGATTGGTCGAGCGATTCCCACAATCCTCCAATCAAGGACAAACGAGCATCGCCAGGCGATTTTGGCGCCAAATTTCGGAACACATTTTGAAACTTGCATTTACGATTATAGTCCTTTTATTATGACTATTATTTTTTGAATTATACATCCCTTTACATTTATATAGTCTATGATATTAGTTGATCGATTATCGTGCGTTCCTCTGTATATTCACTTTCCTTCACACAATATATAGCGCAAATGAATTTGTTTCTC
>NW_028234405.1:10571758-10574258 GCF_977035675.1 Penaeus japonicus | reverse complement strand
GAGAGAGAGAGTAGGAGAGAAAGAAAGAAGAGAAAGAAAGAAAGAGATATTAAGAGAAAGAGAAAAAGTGAAGAAAAAAAAATTAAAGTAGACACAGACCTCCATCAAACACTCACACTGATTAACGCTGTGCCTAAAACTGTTAGCGTTGCATTTTAGTCACGAGACCCTGCGCCACGCCAAGTGCCGTGCAAGGTGCAACGTGGCCACTCTCAGCAATTACTGTCAGCCGGACCACACCCTTCTGTTGTGCCATTTATCAAGACTTCGGCACCTATCTGAGGTTCGTCCGGCAGCTAGGGAGGGGACGGGGTTTCGCCATCTCTCTGTTTATCTGTCTGTCTGGCTGCTTCTCTGCTTCCTATTCGTTTCTTCTTCTACTTTTCTCTCACTGACTTGTTCTTTATCTCTCTCTCTCTCTCTCTCTCTCTCTCTCTCTCTCTCTCTCTCGAATTATAATTGATGATAATGGTGGTAATAACAACGATGAGAATGATGATAATGATGATGATAATGATGGGAATAATAATGATAATGATAATAATGGTAATGATAATAATGATTATGATGGTGATTATAATGCAATGATAATGATAATAACAACAAATATATTGATGATGATCACATCAATGTTAATGATGGCAATGATAATCATGATGATACCAGCAATAATGATAACAATAGTAATGATAATAATAATGATAACAATACTAGTAATAGTAATTATAACTATGATAATGATGATAATCACACTAACAATAATGATAATGATAGTGATGGTAATGCTGCTGATATTAGTAACACTGATGATAAAAACAGTATTAATGATAATAATAATATCAATAATACTAATGATAATGATAATCATAGTGATGATGATATTAATAATAATGATAACAATAGTAACAATAATGATATTAAAAATAATAAGAAGAATGATAATAAAAATTATAATAAGAATGATAATAATGATGACAATGTCAATGAAAACGATGATGATATGAATTATGTAGAAATATGTAATAAAAACGATAATAATGATAAAACCATGATAATAGCAAGTATGATAAAAGAGTAATAACTAAAACAACAGTAATGATAATAACATTGATAATAGTAACAATTATGATAACAATAAAGATAATGATTACAATAACAATAATGATGATAATAAAGATAACACACTACTACAACTACTATAAACACTACAACAACAACTACTACTACTGCTATAATCACTACAACAACAACAACTACTATCAATAATGAAAAGGATGACAATGATAACAATACTAAGAACGATAAGGAGGATGATGACTTGATAATGATGATGATAATAATGATAAGGATAAGGATGACATTAATAACACTGATAATAGTTATGATAATGAGGGTGATAATAATAATAATATTAGTGATAATAACGGGGATGATAATTATGATAATGATAACAATGATAATATTGATAAAAATAATAATGACAATGATAATATTGATAATAATAATAATGACAATGATAATGATAAAGCTTATAATGATAATGATAAACTTATAATGATAATGATTATAATGATAACAATGATAATGATAAAACTTATAATGATAATGATTATAATGATAACAATGATAATGATAAAGATAATAATGATAAAGATAATGATGATATTAATAATAATGATGATGATAATGATAATAGTAATGATAGGAATGATAATGTTAACCATGAAAATAACAAAAATAACAATGACAGAAACAAACGCGATGACAAAGAGAAGTAAATAAAAAACAAATAAACAAATAAACAAATAAACGAGATTCGCCGGTCAACACAAAGGTTTTCTCAAAGGTTGAGATTAAGTTTCAACCTCGTTCGCTCTTTAGCGTCTTTGTTTACACTTTTCGTAGTTTCTTGATCTTTCTTTCTCTCTCTCTTTCTCTCTCTCTCTCGCTCACTCTCTCACTCGTTCTCTCTCTCTCTTTCTCTTTTGCTCACCCGCTCGCTCTCGCTCACTCGCTCACTCTCGCTCACTCTCTCTCTCACGCTCACTTGCTATATCTCTGTCTCCCTCTCTCTCTCTCTCTATCTCTCTCTCGCTTCCTCTCTCTTACTCTCTCGCTCACTGGCCCTCTTTCACTATCTATCCATCTCTCTCTCTCTCTCTCGGTCGCTCCCTCCCTCCCTCTCTCTCTCTCTCTCTCTCTCTCTCTCTCTCTCGGTTGCTCCCTCCCTCTCTCTCTCTCTCTCTCGGTTGCTCCCTCCCTCTCTCTCTCTCTCTCTCTCTCTCTCTCTCTCTCTCTCTCTCTTGCTCCCTCTCTCTCTCTCTCTCTCTCTCTCTCTCTCTCTCTCTCTCGGTTGCTCCCTCCCTCTCTCTCTCTCTCTCTCTCTCTCTCTCTCTCTCTCTCGGTTGCTCCCTCCCTCCCTCTCTCTCTCTCTCTTCACATACACACGTTCCTCTTACCCTCTATCTCCGTTTTCCTCCTTCTCATCTTCCACGCAACA
>NW_028234405.1:10551758-10561758 GCF_977035675.1 Penaeus japonicus | reverse complement strand
CTGGTTTCCATATAATAGTTAAGTACCATAAGAGTGTCTGCGTCTGTCTGTGTGTGTGCAATCACATAGCTAACGTTTTCCAATAAAATGACCATTTTTGCGGATAGGTGCCTGCTGAGCATTATGGGCCTGGTCTGTCTGCCGACTGTTTCTGCTAAACGGAAACATTTCTCCTGCGATGGATCGGGAACATGACGCAGCCAGACGCAGACACTCTTACGACGCCCAGCGATGATGTGGAAACCAGCCTATGATAAGGGATCGAGTCAGAGCGCAAGGACCGCCCACGCAGGTTTCTGAAATGAGAGTATAAGATTGAATGAAAAAATGTATCAACATATATTAATGTTATCTGATACGTAAGATAATGAAAGGTCAAATGAGGCGCTCCCTTGACGAGTTACGAGGCGCCTTCGTCGATCATAACAATCCGTCATTGGAGGGGGGGAGGGGCAATTGCTCCCGTTGCCCCCCTACACCCGCGCTGGAAGACGGCATAAACTAATGTGATGAGATTGGGCAGCATTAACAGGAGCGAGATTTATTCATATATCCCCTCCCAAACTCGAGCGATAATTGGAGGAAGCGAGATAAGCTCCTCCTTCAGTGGACAACGTTACCAGATGTCTATCACCCAGATCAAACAAGTGGAATTATTGTCCGCGATTATGCAGTGTTTGCATCTGTTTCCGTTTATTTACGCCGTGTTCACAGTCTATGCAATCAGACCTGCTATTCAGCACGATGATGTTAAAGATAGGAAACAGAAAACTTTATGATTTTACAGCATAACTACAATTTTTTTGAGATATTAAAAGGCTTCGAGATATATTAGACCTCATCGAGTGTTTAGATGATTCAACCAAAATCCGAATTAAAGAAATTGGAAGGATAGAGGGTTTTCATTATGCTGTGTACATATGTTGCATATGTATGTGTGTGAGTGTGTTTTTTGCGCGTGCATGTGTGTGTGGTATGTGTGTTAAGCACATGTGTAACGTGGTGTAAGTATGAACCTGACGCGATGATTTTATTACGCAATATATCCATATCTATACATATACATCCTGTCCACATAGAAGTATGTTAGTATATTAGTATGGTATTCAAGCCTTTGATTACGGCGAGATCTTTTATAGCAAGTTCGGTATCAACCTGATGTTTTTCGGATGATATCCCTTGGTTAACTCTATTTAGCGCTTTTCTGCTAGTATCATTCCATTTCTTTCCCTCGGTCTGTCTGTAAACATCTCTCTTGGTAAGTAGGTTGATTCTCTAGGAATGTATCGTAACTGTGTAACCGATGAGCGTATGCAGAAATTTGGCGGGTCATTTAAACAAATATTTTTCGCTCTCATCAATTTTCGATAATATTTCCATATGGTGATACTTCCAGGGACATCCTGTGTATATATATGTGTGTATATATATAAATATATATATATATATACTAAATATATATATATATACCAAATATATATATATATATATATATATATATATATATATATATATATATGTATATGTTTGTATGTATGTATGTACGCACGCACACGCACGCGCGCTGGCACGCACACACACACATGCATACATGTGTATATATATATATATATATATATATATATATATATATATATATATATATATATATATATATATATATTGCACAATGTGTGTGTGTGTGTGTGTTGGGAGCTAGGAAGGCGAGCGAAACAGACATCGGTACGTGCTAGTATACACACAAGCGCGCTGTGTGTGTATGTGTGTTAGTGATAAAGAGAGAGAGAGAGAGAGAGAGAGAGAGAGAGAGAGAGAGAGAGAGAGAGAGAGAGAGAGAGAGAGAGAGAGAGAGAGAGAGAGAGAGAGAAGAGAGACAGGAGAAGAGAAGAGAAGAGAGAACGAGATAAACGAACATACAACACGCAGCTAATCATACCCTTATTTCCGGTCCCTGTATCACCCGACAACCTTCACCAATTTCCTAAAAAAAAAAGGAAAGCATACACACAGATCCCACTTCATAACCCCCCACGAGAAAAAGCCCTCCCACGTGTACTAAGGAAGTGTAAGCATCGGGCGTGTGGTGGGCGGGGCGGGGCGGGGGGCACACACACACACACGCGAAGTGGCGAGGGCAGCAGCAGGTCTTCCACGCCAGTACGGACTAGAAGTCGGCCGCGGTCGGAGGTCTCGACAGGGTGCTCTTCACGTCCGTCGGCTCCCCCTCCGCACTTCGCTTCACCGATAAAGACCCGTGATCTATTTGAGACTTCTGAGGCGGATTCTGCTCTCATCTCGGTCCCTATTCTTAGTCGAGGGCGTCTGTCGCGTCACCTTGCCCTCCTGGACCCTGTCGATCTCTGGCGACTTCAAGTAGGAAAGGTTGATGTTGATGTAGTATTTGGTGGTCGCGTTTTCTGTCGGCGGCGAGCGAGCGAGCGTTCGCTGTGACCAGCATCCGGAGAGGGAGGGCGCTGCGGGGGGGAGGGGGGGGACTTTCGAAACTTGTTGCTCAGCGTAACGACTTGTTTCCAGGACGCTGTGTATTGTGGCGTAGGAACAGGCAGCGCGTCGCCCGTTTCTCTCTAAAGCGAGGGCATTAAGTGCGATGGAGTAGTGGTGACGCCATCTATGCGCATGGTTTGGAAATGACTAATTACGTTATTAGTGCGCTCGGTGCAGGAACTGAGGCGAGGCACGACATGCAGAACTGAATGCAAGGTGAAAGCAGCATCACATGTATAATGGGACCAAACACCGATAAGAGTCATTTCCATATTCATGAAGTCTTTTAAGAAATTGCAACGGGAAAGCTGCGGTCGACGTATTTCTGTATCCATTCACTTGCAACAAGGTAAGTACAAATACGATCTAGATTATTTAGCATCAACATCTGAATGAATAACACTTTACCTAAACCCCTTTTCTTTAGAACTACATCCTACATAGATTGCCATAGAGCATTTATACATTCAAACGTCAAACATGTTGATGATTAAGAACCATCGCGATATCGTTCTAATTACAGGTGATGTTATTAATTAACATGATATTATTAATTAACATGACACGCACAAACACCAAAAATCGATATAATGTACCCGGTATCCCCCCTTGACACTTTGCCAGGGAACGTGACTTCTTGTTAATTAGGCGAAGAATCATTTCGATAGCTACCCCGTGCTTAATCATGGGATCATTTCTAAAGGAGATTGCAGGCTTATATCCCACGAGGAAAGGAAAGCCGGAAATGGGAGTGTGAGAAATGAGGTTGAATTTATAATTGTGGTTATTTGGTGTATGGAATTTGATATTGGTAAAGGTAATGCTCTCTAAGTGACTGCCTCAGACAGATGCTAATGCTAATAAAAACACTATGCATACTATATTCTTACTACTACTACTACTACTATTACTATCATTATTACTATTACTACTACTACTATTACTATCGTTATTACTATTACTACTACTACTACTATTACTATTACTATTACTATTACTATTATTGTTACTATTACTACTACTACTATTACTATTACTATTACTACTACTACTACTACTACTACTACTACTACTAATGATAGTAGATCGTTGGTGATAGTAGTAATGGTATTGATTAAAATACTTGTAATGATAACGGTAATTATGAAATAATCCTGTTGATAGTGATGATATAATGATAACAGTAAGAATGGTAATGATTGCTTTGATTATTATAACGATAATGACAGTAATTACTACTTATTCCAATAATAACAAGATTTTTTAAAATAGAAAATAATGATAGCACTCAACAACGAGAATTCTCAAAATTGAGATATGGAAAAAGATAATACAAATAATAATCATAACGAAAATGAAGATAGTGATAATGATAATAATGATAGTAATAGTGGCCACAATGAATATGCTAATCAAACAGTAATGATGCTAATGATAACAGTGATGATGATAATAAGTAATGTTGATAATGATAATGATAATAATAATGACAACGATAGTAATAACAGCAATAGTATCATTATAATAATAATGATAATGATGGTGATAATTACACTATAATAATATCAATGATGATGATACTAGGAATAATGATAACGATGTTGATGTTTACAGTTATTGTTACTGTACTAGTACTAATTATGATAAGGAAAATAATGTGATAATTATAATACTAGCAATAATGATGGTAAGAAATAAGATGATAATGGTAATGATAAGAGTAATACAAATGATAATGACAGTAATAGCAATAATAACAATAGCTTTTCTTATCATTATGAGCATTATTGTAATAAAAGCAATGATTGTAATGTTGATAATATCATTAGTATCAGTCAGTATAACACAATTAATAATTATGATAATAATATGTCATGATTATTAGAATAATGATTATAATGATAATAACATTTGTCAAAGTTATTAGAATGATTATTATAATGATAATAACATTTGTCATAATTATTAGAATAACGATTGTAAGGATAATATCAACACGGATACTAACATCAATGATGATATTGATGATAATAATGATAATGATGATAATGATTATGATGATATTGGTAATAATTTAAAGTGGCACCAGGTAATGAAGATGATAATAACAATATCACACATGATTGTGAATACAGCAATGATAATGATGACGATGAACATTATCATAGTAATGACAGTAATAATCATGATGATAGCTACAATAATTATCTGAAGCTTATGATAATTACAATAAAAATAAAGAAATGTTATTCATCACGATGAAAATACTGTTTCCATCACTGATACTGTTATTGCTATTACACTGTTGCTAATATTAGATATGTTGCCGTTACTACCACTACCAAAACCACCGCCACAACCACTTCACTATCACTACCATTTCATTATCACTACTACCACCACAACTTCATTGTCACTACCACCACTACTATTACCACTTCACTATCACTACTACCACCACCACTACAACTTCACTATCACTATCAGTACCACCACCACTACAACTTCATTGTCTTTACTACCATCACTACCACTTCACTGTCACTATCAGTACCACCACCACTACCACTTCATTGTCTCTACTACCATCACTACCACTTCACTGTCACTATCAGTACCACCACCACTACCACTTCATTGTCTCTACTACCATCACTACCACTTCACTGCCACTACTACCACCACTACCACTTCACTATCACTATCAGTACCGCCACCACTACCACTTCACTACCACAATCACCACTACTATTACCATTTCACTATCACTACCACTACAACTACCACCACTACCACTTCACTATCACTATCAGTACCACCACCACTACCACGGCACTGTCATTACTACCACCATCACTACCACTACTACTACTGCCACTAGTGCTAGGACGGAAGAAAAATATCCAAGATGGCGACAATTATCTGTTTCTCTTTTTTATTCTCTTATTTCTTCTGCGTCTTTGTATTATTCCTTTCTTCTTTCTCACTTCGGGGATTTCCCTATGACGCGCCCCATCCTGCTGCATACAAGAAGCAAATCGTTTATTTTTTATTATTTTTTTGTGTGTTTATATATGTGTGTATGTGTGTATGTATGTGTTTAATGCAGGTATTCCCACGTTTACTCTTTCGTCCGTTCAACAGAGAATGAAACATGCATGAAGGTCTCTCTGTGTTTATAACACGGAGAGACGTTAGCAAGGAACAGGTATGAAGATCGCTAACCCCTTGAGATAGCTTGGGGGGGCCTCTTTTCATAGCCAGGAGGATAGCGGGGTCCTTTGGGGTTGGGGTGGGGGTGAGGAGGGGTAGGGGGTAGAGGGGTGTAGGGGTAGGGGTGGGGGTGAGGATAGGAGTAGGGGTAGGGGTAGGGGCAGGGGTGGGGGTATGAAGGTCGGGCATGAGCAGTGACTTCCCTCACAGACCCTCCCTCCTTCTCTCTCTCTCTCTCCCTCTCCTTCTCCCTCTCCCTCCCCTCACTCTCCCTGTTTCGCCTCTCCTCCCCCCCCTTACGTACGTCTCATCTACCTAATGTTACTTCTTCACACGTGGTTACCCTTACAGCTCGGTGTCGATGTCTTCCACGTTTCTTTCTTTTCTCTTCTCTTACCTTATTTTTTTCTTCTGTATTTTAAAGGGTAGGTTTTTCTTTATCATTATTCTTATACTGTTTTTATCTATTTTTTTCCAAATTTCGTTTTTTCCCTATTTCTCTGGTTCTTTGTCTACTTGTCACTCCCTCGCTGTAGCAAACTCTTTTTGTCTATTTCTTTCTTCCTCCCTCTCTCTTTCCTTCCTCTATCGCTTTGCACTCCCCCACTCTCCCTCCTTCCCTCTTCCTCTCCTCCCTCTTCCTCTCCTCCCTCCCTCCCTCCCTCTTCCTCTCCTCCTTCCCTCCCTCCCTCTTCCTCTCCTCCCTCCCTCTCCTCCCTCCCTCCCTCCTCCCTCCCTCCCTCCTCCCTCTCCTCCCTCCCTCCCTCCCTCTTCCTCTCCTCCCTCCCTCCCTCCCTCTCCTCCCTCCCTCCCTCTCTCCCTCCCTCCCTCTTCCTCTCCTCCCTCCCTCCCTCCCTCCCTCCCTCTTCCCCTCCTCCCTCCCTCTTCCTCTCCTCCCCCTCTTCCTCTCCTCCCTCCCTCCCTCCCTCTTCCTCTCCTCCTTCCCTCCCTCCCTCTTCCTCTCCTCCCTCCCTCCTTCCCTCTCTCCCTCTTCCCCTCCTCTCCTCCCTCCTTCCCTCTTCCTCTCCTCCCTCCCTCCCTCTTCCTCCCCTCCCTCCCTCCCTCTTCCTCTCCTCCCTCCCTCCCTCCCTCTTCCTCTCCTCCCTCCGTCCCTCCCTCTTCCTCTCCTCCCTCCCTCTCCCACCCTCCTTCGTTATAGCAACGAGTGATTTATGTTCCTTCCCCAGCGAGTCTTGGCAGTGTAAGGCCAGACGAGGCCTGGGTTGCGTGTTAGATGTATTCCTCTAATTTGCCTGGTCTTCAAATTGTAACTTGTTAAAGGCCACAAAGGAAGGTCTTTCATGGCACGTGGATGTAAGTGTAGATAATGTCCCTTTTTAGAACAGTCGACTCATCAAACTGAACGAAGTAAAAGAAAAACAAAAAAGGTGAAGCAGGAAAAAAATGTAGCTTGCCTTTAGAAATGATATTATTTTTTGTCGTAATTGGTCAACCAACTAAACCATTGGATGAATAGCTTTGTTACTTCTGTGTTGTTAGAACGCCGACTGAAGATGCCATGTAACTCCATGCCTTTTATTGTATAATGTAAGATAAATAAGTCTACATGTATAATGCAAACTATTATACATTATATATTATACAACATATGATATAAAATGTATACTGTAATGTAGAAGTGCATGTGTAGAATATAATGTCATATAACTTGAAGCAAGATACTAGGTAAAACTTGATTGCTGGACCCGAGGGATAGCAGTGGTACATGGCTGTAGTAGATTAAAAAGTTTCACTGACGTTCTCCTTTCTCTCCTCCTGGCTCCTCTTCTCTTCATTTCTCCTTTTTATTTCTTTCTTTCTTCACTGCCCGGAATTCATTGTGAATCGACATGAACACAAAATGCTCGAGGTGAAGTGCTCGGAAAGAAAATGTCCTTGGATTGACAGAACATTTTCGAGAACTTTGTCATTTCTTCTTGAGCGCATTTTAAGGAGATTCTGCAATTAGGAACTTTACGAAATGATGCGTTTTATATGACTTTTCCTTTTCATTCTACACGTCTCATCATGCTTATCATCCCTTGTTCTCCTACATCTGTAACATTAACTTAGGTCTGGCGAATTGACGTGACATTGAAAATTGAGAGGAGGGTAAAGATTAATAATAGGCAGAAGATAGATTACTTAACGAGATAATTGGAGGTCTAGATTTGGGTCTGTTTTAATAATATCGTGGTAAAGGCGACAGAGGCAAGGACTAAGAATTGTAGGTGGAACGAAATATGGGAGTAACAGAAGATTTAAAAAGACGTTTGCACTCAAGTCAGCCATCCCCAGTTCTTCCCCATTGAGAATATGAACTGGCGAACGTGTTGCAATGAATTGGTATTGGGTAATGGGGTAGGGGATGGAGATGTATGGGGAGGAGGGGGGAGGGTGGGCAGCGGAAGATAAAACTTTAGACCAATGGTTTTCAAACTATTTAGTATGACGGCACACTAAGAGACAACCAATATTTTGGCGGCACACCTGCCCTTTGATATATATATATATATGTATATATATATATATATATATATATATAAATATATATGTAGTCTTAGACTATAGTCTTCGACTCGCTGATCAATGTGAGGAAGTCTCGAAATCTAGCAAAATTACATTATTTTCGCGGCACACCAAGGAGATAATGGCGGCACACACTTTGGTGGTTTACGTTTAATTTCAAATTCATCCTCGCCATCCCTTGCCCCTTCCTTATTCATAATATTTACTGACAAGCACGCCGCGCGTAAGGACCTGTCATTGAAGAGCGGGGGTTAGGGTAGAAAGGCAGGAGAAGAGGAAAGGCAGGAGGTAAAACCCCCCAAATGATTCTAGTGGGAGACTTAGATATAGGTCACGCGGCGAGGCAAAGGGATTTCTGCTCTAGTAGTTCCTGCTGACTGGACGATATCTATCTCTTAACCTTCAGATGCCTGTGGATATACATGTTGCGTAAGGACAGATGTGTGTCTAGGTGTTTCATAGTCTTGAATGAATTAATAAGCCGTACTGTATTCATAGTGAAAAGATGCTTGGATAGAGTAAGAATAGAGGAAGAGAGAAATCTATTGTCGGAACTATGAGATTAGACTGTTAGAGTAAATACTTAAATGCTCCCGAAAGAAAGTGAATGCACGCACTCAAGCAACACACGCACACACACACACACACACACACACACACACACACACACACACACACACACACACACACACACACACACACACAATAAGCATTACCATAATTAGGATTTGGCGATAAGTACGCCCTCCCTGACGCCGACCCATCGAGGGCGTGGCGACAAGGGGAGCAGGGGGTGTAGGGCGGCTGGGAGGGAAAGGGGCGGTCGGTGTGTTGGCGCAACTGATTGATTGATGGTGACGCTTGTCCACAGTCGAATGATCTTGGCCGACTATGGTCAATGTCAATGTCACGGAAGGAGACGTGGAGGAGCACTTCCGCCCCTGTCTCAATCTTACTACGTTTGTGTGTAAAGAAACACACACACACGCGCGCGCGCACAAACAGACAAACACACATAGATAAACAGACGCTTGAACGGACATCACTGCCACACGCATACACGCAAGCCATCAATGACACCCTGTTTTATTGAACATGTAATTTCGCGGCTGAAATACCTTCCGTGCTTGTGACCATATGGCATCGCGGGAATCTAGGTCAAGTGCCGGTCAAGTGGGGTCGTCTTGTAGAATCACCTCTTGTCTTCGAAGAGGACATACAGGACGCTGTCAAGGCCAATTTTCGTCATTGATTTTTCGCAAGTTTTGGAGGTTGTCCTAGAATCCGCTCATACAAAATTATCTCCTGGTAAGAGGAATAATTCTTTTAATTCATGGATGCAACTGATGAATACAAAGACGTATAAATATGAAATAAAGGAACTTACATAATACAGCAGGATAATGTGATAACAGTATTGCATAGATATAAAGATGATAAATCCAAAGAAGCTCATCTTAATCCGAAATTAAGGAACATTTATTTGGCAGAATACAGAATGATGATAATATTGTATAGATATACAGATGAAAAACTCATTTTTATTCCAAATTCGGAGATACGTTGATGGAATAAACATCTACTAACCTTGTAGGAAGACAACAACACAGCCACGCACTCTGGGTAGCAAGTCTAACTAACAGAAACTTTATTATTGACCAGGGACAAAAAAAAAATAAAATAAAATAAAATATATATATATATATATATATATATATATATATATATATATATATATATATATATATATATA
>NW_028234405.1:10531758-10536758 GCF_977035675.1 Penaeus japonicus | reverse complement strand
AAGAAATATATGGACAGATTGAACAAAACAAGATGAAAGACCACAACAATAACGGAAGAGAAAGGGAGAACAAAAACGAAACAAGAAGATTCGAAGGGAAGAAACGAATAAGAGAAAGAGAAGGAAAATAAAAGAAAGGAAGGAAGGAATTCAAAAGGAAGAGGGGAAAAAAGACAAGAATGAAGCTAAGAAAGGGGGAAACAAACGAAAAAATATCAAATATATAAAAGCTACATGAATATAAATCTATAAAAAAAAAGGAAAAGCGAAAAGAGAAAATATGAGTAGAAAAAATCGAAGGAAATGAAAAAAATACACAGAGAAGGAAAGATAAAGAGAAAAAAACAGGAAGAACAAGACATTACTGTTTATCTTTTCTTCAGTTTATACAATCTAAAATGACGTGCATTTAGATAAACATGCAAATGTGCATGGGACCAAGGCACAATTGCCGGCATTACATAATCTGCATGGCCATGGGCAACAAAACAGAATAAACAAACTTCACTGCAATAATTGTATACTTGTCAGCATTAAATGCTTTGGGTATATGATCATCAGATAGAGACTTTGCATATCGTTCAGGATATGAGTTGACATATCATGCAAGTTATTGCGTTGTAGAATAGCTATCTCTCTCTCTCTCTCTCTCTCTCTCTCTCTCTCTCTCTCTCTCTCTCTCTCTCTCTCTCTCTCTCTCTCTCTCTCTCTCTCTCTCTCTCTCTAACACTCTTATTCTCTCTCTTCCTCTCTTTCATTTTCTCTCTCTCTCTCTCTCTCTCTCTCTCTCTCTCTCTCTCTCTCTCTCTCTCTCTCTCTCTCTCTCTCTCTCTCTCTCTCTCTCTCTCTCCATCCACCCCCCTCTCTATTTACTTTACGTATGAATAGTTGTGAATAAATATTGACCTGCTATCAATAGACTATCATATAACATAACCCATTTTTCATATCAATTTCTAGTATTTATATGAATATTAAGAATAATGTGTATAACCTATACTAAAGATTATATCATCTATTTTCAGATCCTAATTCTCCGTGTGTGTAGGTGAGTGTCCTAAGCTGTGAGTAAATTCCCCTGTCCTGGCGTCGCTATTTGGTGTCCAGGTGTCTTTTTCGTGCCTTTTTTTCGTGGTTTCGTGTGACATGTAGCTCGATTATTTTTTGTGTTGTATATTCACACATGCGAAGATGATACTGTGGCATACATTGTACACACAGAAGTTATCAGGTATAACGTATACGTATACACAGTAGAATAAAAGACACACATATAGAAACACACACACACATATAAACACTCACACTCACACACACACACACACACACACACACACACACACACACACACACACACACACACACACACACACACACACACACACACACACACACACACACACACACACACACACACAAACACACACACACACACACACACACACACACACACACACACACACACACACACACACACACACACACACACACACACACACACACACACACACACATATCAACTACATGTACATACGCATGGCTGTGTGTATGTCTTAATCCTCCCCCTACCTCATGCAAGGTTGTTTTAGTAACTTGTCATCTGCTAATTGCATTTATGGTTTCGTGTGCCAGTTGAGCTACATTAGTGTTGCTGAAATTGCAGGGATATGTCTGCGGGTCTGCTTGCCTCTGTGTGTAGAAAGCATTATGATGTTTAGAGTAATAATTATTGATAGTACTATCTGTGACGTTCATATATATATATATAATATATATATAAATATATATATATATATATATATATATATATATATATATGTGTTGTGTGTGTGTGTGTATACTATATTATGTATGTATATATATATATATAATATATATATATATATATATATATATATATATATATATATATATATATATATATATTATATATATATATACGGCATGAGAAGGGACGTGCGTGAATGAAAGAAGGGAAGAATAAGTAAGGGTCGCCAATAGAGGTAATTAGTAATCCCTCGAGAGAGCCACATGAGACGATAAATACCCTTTATCAGAACACTTTTCAAGTAGACCATTAGAGAGGTTCTTAGGGGTGTGTGACAGGGTGTCGTTGTGGTGGCAGGGTGTTCTGGGTCGCTGTTGGCAGGGTGGAAGATATTAATGAGATTGTAAAGGTTGGTAGTCATGAGAGCCATGGAAGGAATACCAACCGTGAAAAGGTCGGTTATCTTTAACTGTTTTTGTTTTGTTCAGGTTTGTTTAATTTATTTAATTATTCATCTTCTGTAAGACTTACTGTTTACATTCTTTTTCTAAAACGTTAATGTTCTGGAAGTAATTATATTCACATAGTTACAACGCGTGTTGAAAAACCATTCTCATTTCAGTGCTAATAGCGAGATATATAATGCTGTTTTGCCGAATTCAGCAATGACGATAATGACTGTAAGCGTAATTATATTGACGTCCATTAGCTCATGACCCAATATGCTTCTACCAGTGAGCAGAGAGGGGAAAAAAGTATATTTTGGTTTTCATTTGTTTGCGAATAAGATGACGATTTCAGATGTTTTCTTTTGCACTTTTCTTGTATGTGTGTATATGTATGTGTGTGTGTGTGCGTGTGTATGTGTGTGTGTGCATGTGTATGTGTGTGTGTCAAAAGGATAACGAGCTTTCTTAGTAAAAACATTAAAGCTGCCGTGAACTTAAAGACCCAAGCATCATTCAGACTAGTCTAACCTAAGGCTCTAAAGAGTACCCCCAAAGGACACATCACGCACTGTATCCTCTTCATCTTTCTAGTATATATGAGCTCTAATTACAATTTATGATGTGATTTTTAAAACGCTAATGGCCTAAAAGTCGTCCCATCTACGCTGCCACCACACGTGTTTACAAAAACATTCCTTTATGGGACTTTTAACGATGCCCATTTGTTCATGCTCTTCAAACACTCATGCAGTGGTTTTAGTGCTGACATAAAGGGCAATGTGTGTATGTATGCTCCTCTTGTGACGTTATCGGTGGCTCGGTTGGGAAGTGGAGGTTGGTGGATGTGGGTGGAGGGTGGTGGGGGGGGGGGTTGGTGGAGGGTGGTGGGAGGTGGTGGGGGATGGTGGAGCATATGTTCTATGGGCGTCCAGTTTTGGGTTATTTCTCTGGTGGTTACTTTGTTGTGACTCGATGGGTGGTATTGGCAGGGTAGAATGAGAGCAAATGGATGGGTATTTTGTCGTCTCGCTTTGTTTGTTTGTCTTTCTCCATATATATATATATATATATATATATATATATATATATATAAATTATATTAGAGTATAGATATATAATATGTATATAGGTATAATTGACATACTGTTACATAACATACATATATTAATATATCTATATATGGTATGTATAATATTTTCATTTATATATACTTAATATAATAATAAATATTATATATATATATGTATATATATATGTATATTTACATATATATATTCTTTCTTTTCTTTCATATAAGTTTACAAACATAAACTTGCACTTACATATTTCTATTTTTAGTTTACCTAATTTACTGAATTAGTAATTAGAATAAAAAGGAGAAAAACGTTCGCAAATACTCTGTTCTGTTTGTTTATTTCTTTCTTTCTCGTCGGGGTTATTTTTGCAACATCACTCGAAGTTTGCAAAGCTATAATTAGATTTCCTTTTATACTCTATTTTTTATGCAACATCACTCGAAGTTTGCAAAGCTATAATTAGATTTCCTTTTATACTCTGTTTTATTTGATATATTTTTCTAGCTTTTCTTTATCTTAAAGAAAGATGTTTAAAGAAAGAAAACGAAGATAATCACACATAGAGATTATAATAGGAGAAAAAAGAAATGAGAGAAAAAGAGGGAAAAGGAAAGAAGTGGATAAGAGAGAGAGAGAGAGAGAGAGAGAGAGAGAGAGAGAGAGAGAGAGAGAGAGAGAGAGAGAGAAAAAGAAAAGAGAGGGGAGAGAGAGAGAGAGAGAGAGAGAGAGAGAAAGAGAGAAAGAGAGAGAGAAGAGAAGAAGAGAGAAGAGAAGAAAAGAGAGAGAGAGAGAGAAATGGACGGAATCAGAAGTAAAAAAAAAAATAAAATAAAAAAATAAAATAAAACCAGACAGAAGACAACAATCCCACATAAAAAGAATGACCCAGAAGAGACAATAAAAAAAAAATAAATAAAATAAAAGAGGCAAATAATCACACCCACTTCACTACGAGAGTGGCAGATGACACAGCGCTCATGACGAGGTGTTCCAAACAACAACAATTCCTTTAGTGGATATCCCGAATATTCGTACAGCTGTTAACGCATTCATCGCTTCATTTGTTTCCGATTATGTTGATGGGGGGTGCTTCGAAGGAATGCGTCTTATTACGCTTAGAATTTTGAAAAGAGGGAGGGATCGGGGGTGGGGGGGGAGATGAGGAGAGGGAGGGGGGAGGGAGGGGGGGGGAGATGGGGGGGGGGGGAAGAGGGAGAGAGGGAGATGAGGAAGGGGAGGGAGCTGGGGGGGGGAGGGGAAAAGGGAGAGAGGGAGGAGGGAGGAGAGTAGAGGGGGAGGAAGGGAGAGAGGGAGAGAGGGGGAGGAGTGGGGGAGAAGAGGAGAGGAGAGAGGAGAGAGAAGAGAGGTAAGAGGGAGAGAGGGAGAGGGGAAGAGAGGAGAGAGGAGAGAGGAGAGAGGAGAGAGGAGAGGAGAGAGGAGAGAGAGAGAGAGGGAGAGAGGGAGAGGGGAGAGGGGAGAAGGGAGAGGGAGAGGGAGAGGGAGAGGGAGAGGGAGAGAGAGAGAGAGAGAGAGAGAGAGAGAGAGAGAGATAGAGATAGAGATAGAGATAGAGATAGAGATAGAGATAGAGATAGAGATAGAGATAGAGATAGAGATAGAGATAGAGATAGAGATAGAGAGAGATAGAGAGAGAGAAAGAGCGAAAGAGTGAAAGAAAGAGAGAGAGACAGAGAGATACATACATCA
>NW_028234405.1:10521758-10526758 GCF_977035675.1 Penaeus japonicus | reverse complement strand
GAGAGAGAGAGAGGGAGGGAGAGAGAGATTGAGTGAGAGAGAGAGAGAGAGAGAGAGAGAGAGAGAAAGAGAAAGAGAGAGGGAGAGAGAAAGAGAGAGAGAAAGAGAGAGAGAGAGGGAGAGAGAGAGAGAGAGAGGGGGAGAGAGAGAGAGAGAGAAGAGCGGGGAGAGAGAGGGAGAAGGGACGAGTGGAGAAGAGAGATAGAGAGAGAGAAGGAGGTATCGAGAGAGAGAGAAAAGAGAGAGAGGAGGAGAGAAGAGAGATTACTCGAGAGAGAGAGAGAGAGTGAGAGAGAGTGGAAAGAGAGAGAGAGAGAGAGGAAAGAGAGAGAGGAGAGAGAGAGAGAGAGAGGAGAGAGGGGGAGAGTGAGAGAGAAGATATGGAGAGAGAGAGCAGAGGAGAGAGAGGAGAGACGCTGAGAGAGGAGATGAGAGAGGAGGAGAGAGAGAGGAAGGAGGAAAGAGAGAGAGGGGGAGAGAAGAGA
The DNA here is from genome assembly GCF_977035675.1 of Penaeus japonicus. Lineage (NCBI taxonomy): Eukaryota > Metazoa > Arthropoda > Malacostraca > Decapoda > Penaeidae > Penaeus > Penaeus japonicus. Next base: position 10,526,273 of record NW_028234405.1, on the reverse strand, counting down.
GGGAGGGGGAGGGAGAGAGAGAGAGAGAGAGAGAGAGAGAGAGAGAGAGAGAGGAAAGCAGAGATACAGACAGACAGGCAAAGAGAAAAGAGAAAACCAGACAAAAGCAATGAAGCCCCATGCAACACGCCATAATTTTTGACTTGGTAACGTTCTCTCTCACACGGAACTACATTAACGCGAAAAATGTAAACATTAAAAAAGACACAAAGGCTAAAATGGAGCCAAATTTCCGCGAACACTAGTCGTTGCCTTTACATATATATCATACTTAGAAGTGACGTAGGTAGAGGCATGAATGATGAATTATTTCTGCATTAGTTCCCTTTGATATGTTTAATTAATAATTATCAAACACCGTAAAACTTACGTAATGGAAAAAACTTGATTAGATTAAGATCGACCAGCAGTGTTGCTTGGATTTTCCAGTGAGCAGTGTTGCCAAAGTAAACCTATGAAACCGTTGTCAATAATATTTGATTTGTGAAGACAATGACGTACTAATTTAATAAATGCATGTAAGCACATACACACACATACACACATACACAGATACACACACACACACACACACACGCACGCACACACACACACACACACACATACACACACACACACACAAAACGCACACACACACACACACACACACACACACACACACACACACACACACACACACACACACACACACACACACACACACACACACACACACACACACACAGACACACACACACACACACACACACACACACACACACACACACACACACACACACACACACACACACACACACACACACACACACACACACACACACACACAGATAGAACAACAACAACACACACATACATACCATCAACATGTAACCATATTGTTTTCATTCCATTGTTTCATAGTTACTTCCGGAAAATAACACGCTTGTTGCCAACTTCTCTGCTACTTTACTAGTAACAGTGGATTACATTATGATTAACATTACCTATAGAGTATATTTATTATTGAAATATATGTGATAACACGGTACGATAATAACAATAATGATAGTATATTAATGGATAGTAATAGCAGCAGTAGATGTATTAGTAGTAATAATATAAATTATGGTAGTAACAGTATTTATTTTTCTCTTACTTCTTTTCCCCATCTTGTGAATTTCTCTCCATATTTCTACGTTTCCTTATATATCATTCGAAATTAGTTCCTTCATTGTATATTAGTGATTTTTTAAAAAACATTCTGAGTATTGATATTAGTGCTACTTAGAGTCTGATTTTTTTTTTCAGAAACTAACCTTACTAGCTGGTTCGTTATATCTATATATTCAATTGATGTTCCTATTTTAATAGCTTTAATAGGTAATTGTTCTAATTGTCATGTATATTTTGAATAACATCTTATTGTCTTTTTGATTAGCAGATGGATTTATTGGATTAATTAATTACTTGGTTGATTGACTTAAATGACACGAACAGAAAACGGAAACATTGGCCACGTTCTGTTTACATTTCTTGGTATCCTGTTTAGATCAATAGAAATGATTCTAGGCTTAGAAATTAGTAGGAAAAAGAAGATATTCAAAATAGCAAGAAATCCATAGGCAAGGCAGGCAGAAGAAAGTGCACGATAAACAAACAAGAAGGAATGTGTTTACAAATTATAAACTTTAGGATGAAGTAAACATGAAAAACGATGGCGGAAATTTTAGAAATGGAGCAAGCAAAGGTATAATTTACGAAAAACTTCGAAATACCAAAGTTGATAACACCAGTAACAATAATCTCAAAAGAAAGAACAACAAAAAAAGAAACAAACAACCATCCGTTCTGTATGACCCTGGAGCTTTATATCCCCCCCAAAAAAAAAAAAATATATATATAATGATGATAGTGATAACAATGGAAATAACAATGATAATGATAATAATAACTTGATTCAAATATTAACAATAATAACAACATTGATAATAACGATATAAAAGACATCAAACGATAATAATAACAAAAATGACACCATAAACAATGACAATAACGGTAAGAAACCACTGAACAAACACAATAATCCTGTTTTTGTTTTATGTTCTTCTAAAAATGTCTCAATGGCGATCTGAGACCCCAAGCTGTCTGGTGTCTTTAGACGTGTTTGTTATGTCGGTTTTACTTGGAAACTGGTGTCATGGTTATGTTCGTGCGAGTGTGTTTTGATATACATGTCTGTGTGTGTGTTTGTGTGTGTGTATGTGTTTATATGTGTGTGTGTGTGTGTGTGTGTGTGTGTGTGTGTGTGTGTGTGTGTTTTAGAGTTTGTTTCTTTGTGTAAAAAAGAAATACTGACAAACAGAAAGACGCTCAGTTAAATATGAGAGAAAATGAACGGTTGACAGAGAGAGAGAGAGAGAGAGAGAGAGAGAGAGAGAGAGAGAGAGAGAGAGAGAGAGAGAGAGAGAGAGAGAGAGAGAGAGAGAGAGAGAGAGAGACAGAGAGAGAGAGAGAGAGAGACAGAGAGAGAGAGAGAGAGAATAAGAGAGAGAGAGAGAGAGAGAGAGAGAGAGAGAGAGAGAGAGAGAGAGAGAGAGAGAGAGAGAGAGAGAGAGAGAGAGAGAGAGAGAGAGAGAGAGAGAAAGACAGAGAAAGAGACAGAGAGAGAAACAAAAAGAGAAAGAGAGAGACAGAGAGAGAAACAAAAAGAGAAAGAGAGAGACAGAGAGAGAAACAAAAAGAGAAAGAAATAGAGAGGAAAAAAAACAAACAAACAAAACAAAAAAAAAACAGGAGATAGGAAAAGAAAAGCATCAGTATGTGAGCACAAACTATGATCCCCCAGAGACACTATGTATACAACACCAACAGGAGATAAGCATTGCATCATCATGTGATAAGAAGATAGCTCGGGAGCAAGTGTGTCTCAGACCTCCGGTTTCCGCACAGAACAAGAGATGATTGACATTCAGGGTAAAGGATAAGATAAAGACAAAGGATAAGAAGGATTATGATTAGTACAAGAAGCAAGTAATTTAAAATCGTGTCTGGATCTTGCAAATTAATAGATTCGTGTTGTTAATGCAACTCAAGAAGATTGATAATTTTATTTTTGTTTATTTTATTTTATTTTATTTTTGTCATGGTAAAATTTTGGTTAGTTTGAAATAACATGACGAGACTGATTATCATGACGTTGAAAAGCATGATCTTTAATTAAGTTAATTAGAATTAGCTGATTAAACGCCATGTTAGGAAAACGAGTTTGTCTTTTTGAATTGTTGTTTTACCAAGAAGTCGAAGCCGAACAAGCGTTTATATTTATAACTAAAAGTATATATTAGTATACTTATATAACAGGTTCAGATCAGACAATTGTATATTCAGTTTTAGTTTTCTCTCGAGTAGATGTTGACAAATAATTGCAAAGGATAAGTATTAACTGATTCAGTCAACACTCTTTGATTAGAGATGTGATAATTGATAATGATTGATAATTTTACAATATGCGTTTGCTTGAGAATATAGAGAAAGGTAGAGAAAGAAAATGAGAATGAGAGAGAAAGAGAGTGAGAATGAGAATGGGGGAGAGCGAACAGAGAAGTAAGAAAGACAAAGAGAGAAAGATAATGAGAGAGAGAATAGAGGAAGAAGAAAAAGACTAGGAGAGAGAGAGAGAGAGAGGAGAGAGAGAAAAAAAAATAGATGGAGAAAGAGAGAGAAGAGAGAAAGAAAGAGGAAGAGAGTGAATACGAAAAATAAAGAGAAAGAGAGAGAGAACAGACAAAGAAGAAAGAGGAAGAGAGCGAATAAGAAAAATAAAGAGAAAGAGAGAGAGAGAACAGAGAAAGAAGAAAGAAAGAGAGCGAGAAAAAAAAGATAAAGAGAAAGAGAGAAAAGAAAGAGAGAAAGAGAAATAGCTATCCAACAGCATAAAATAATATCCACCAGTGCTTTAGCATCTTAAAGAATTCTTAAAGTTTTAGGCCACCGTGTAAAGTCGTGAAATCTTCATAGTAATGAGAATACTATTAACTCCTTATCTAGGATTCAGCAATAGCGTGCTGCTTCCTTCCTTCTATGTTACTTATGTATTTATAATTTCTATTTTGTCTATGTTCTTCTTTGGAACTTTTTCTAAAATTTAGATCTTATTTGTTAGTGATATCTGTTGTTATTTGATACTATTGACCCATTATCATTATTGGTATTATGATCATTATTGTTGTCATTACTATTGTTATGATCATCATCATTACTGCGATCGTAAAATCATCCGTATCATTATCATCAGTGCTGTTATCATTACCATTAGTCATCATCTTTAGTGTCATCATTATCATCATTACTATTACTGTTATCATTACCATTATCACTGCTAGCATGATCAGTGTGGCCATTTCTATCGTTATTATCTATCGCAATCTATTGTTAACAAACCAGCATGCTCACACACACACACACACACACACACACACACACACACACACACACACACACACACACACACATATATATATATTTATGCAACACTAA
>NW_028234405.1:10489258-10494258 GCF_977035675.1 Penaeus japonicus | reverse complement strand
AGATATTCTCCTTCTCTTTAGATATTCTCCTTCTCTTTAGATATTCTCCTTCTCTTTAGATATTCTCCTTCTCTTTAGATATTCTCCTTCTCTTTAGATATTCTCCTTCTCCTTAGATATTCTCCTTCTCTTTAGATATTCTCCTTCTCTTTAGATATTCTCCTTCTCTTTAGATATTCTCCTTCTCTTTAGATATTCTCCTTCTCTTTAGATATTCTCCTTCTCTTTAGATATTCTCCTTCTCTTTAGATATTCTCCTTCTCTTTAGATATTCTCCTTCTCTTTAGATATTCTCCTTCTCGTTAGATATTCTCCTTCTCTTTAGATATTCTCCTTCTCGTTAGATATTCTCCTTCTCTTTAGATATTCTCCTTCTCTTTAGATATTCTCCTTCTCTTTAGATATTCTCCTTCTCTTTAGATATTCTCCTTCTCGTTAGATATTCTCCTTCTCTTTAGATATTCTCCTTCTCTTTAGATATTCTCCTTCTCTTTAGATATTCTCCTTCTCTTTAGATATTCTCCTTCTCTTTAGATATTCTCCTTTTCATACTCGATTTGTTTAAGATCCTGAAGTCGATTTTCACTGTGGATTCTGATAATAGCGATGGGGTCAAACAGTGCCACGTGGGAGAGTTAGGGTACATTAGTGAATGTTTTTTTTTTTTTCGTTTTTTGTTCTTTGTGTTTTGTTTTTATTTGATTTTGTTTGGATATATTATTTATTTTTTGTTTTTGTTTTTGTTAGAGGGTATTTTTTATTTGATTTTGTTTGGATATGTTTTCATTACTGTCGATTCTATTTTTTATGCTTGTTTTTTTTTTATTACTTTATTATTTTTTCATGTTTTTTTTTTATCATTATGTGGCATGAGAGAAATCTAGGCTACGCACGTTGTATTTTACCATTTCTTTTTTTTTATTATTTATTCATGTACGTTCTATATTTTCTTTTAATTTTATTATTTCATAGAAAAATATTCGTTGTTCTAGCTGTTCTTCTTCTCGTCTCCCTCTCTCATGTTCTCTTTCTCGTTATTTCTTTTTTTTTTTTTATCTCTCCCTTTCCTGTCTTTCAATAAAAGTGGAATGTGAAGAGAGAAAAGGTGATAAAACTGAAATATATACAGCGAATGAAACAGGAAGAGGAAACCAGAAAGGAAGTTTGAATAATAGACAGAAAAAAGTAGTTGGATAAAAGGCAAATAAAGAAAGCGATTAAAAGACAGAGAAAAAGGTTGAATTAAAACGAATAATCGATGAAAGACAAATTAAAAACAAATCTGAGGAAAACTAAAGTAGAGCATTAATGAGACAAGGAAGAATCCTCCTGGAAGGGACAACAGCGTTGGAAACGGACATATATATAGAGAGAGCGAGAGATAAAGAGAGAGAGAGAGAGAGAGAGAGAGAGAGAGAGAGAGAGAGAGAGAGAGAGAGAGAGAGAGAGAGAGAGATAAAGAGCGAGAGAGAGAGAGAGAGAGAGAGATAGACAGATAGATAGATAGAGAGAGAGAGAGAGATAGATTGGGAGAGAGATAAAGAGAGAGATAAAGAGAGAGATAGAGATAGATAGATAGATAGATAGATAGATAGATAGATAGATAGAGAGAGAGAGAGAGAGAGAGAGAGAGAGATTGGGAGGGAGATAAAGAGAGAGAGAGAGAGAGAGAGGGAGATAAAGAGCGAGAGAGAGAGAGAGAGCGAGCGAGAGAGAGAGAAAGAGAGATAGAAAGAGAGAGATAGTTAGATAGATAGAGAGAGAGAAAATGAGAGATAGAAGAATGCCAAGAAAAACAAAGAACAAACTATAATCGAATACCATGTTCCCCCAACTTCTAGCAGTTTCTCGCCCGTCAGCTGATACCTCGAGTGCATCACTTCCATCATCGTTATCTCAAATGACTTCCCTTCCACTTTACCTCAGAAATTGCGTCAAAAGATAAAAGTGAAGATAAACGTATGGTGATTCCGAGGTCACTTAGGGTCACTTTTATTGGCTTCCTGCAAATCCGTGAAGATTTTAGGTGACTTTTTCGATCCGGAGAGAGAAGAGAGGAGAGGTCATAGGGGAAGAGGGTGGAGGGATGGCGGGTAGGTGGAGGGGAATGAGGGTGGAGGATAAAAGGGGTATTAGAGGGGAGGAAGGGAGGAGGAGAGATAGAGATAAAGGGAGGGGAAGCGGGAAGAGGGATAGGATGGGGGTAGAGGGACAGGAAGGGGAAAGCATAGAATAAGGGGAGAAGAAGGTGGAAGAGGAGGAAGGGAGGAAGGGAAGAAGGGAGGAGGAAGAGGGAGGGGTTAGGGGGAGAGATGGAGAGATAGAGATAAAGGGAGGGGAAGCGGGAAGAGGTATAGGTTGGTGATAAGGGACGGAAGGGGAAAGCATAGAATAAGGGTGAGAATAAGGTGGAAGAGGAGGAAGGGAGGAAGGGTAGAACGGGAGGAGGAAGAGGGAGGGAGTTCGGGGAGAGATGGAGAGATAGAGATAAAGGGAGGGGAAGCGGGAAGAGGGATAGGATGGGGATAGAGGGACAGGAAGGGGAAAGCATAGAATAAGGGGAGAAGAAGGTGGAAGAGGAGGAAGGGAGGAAGGGAAGAAGGGAGGAGGAAGAGGGAGGGGTTAGGGGGAGAGATGGAGAGATAGAGATAAAGGGAGGGGAAGCGGGAAGAGGGATAGGATGGGGATAGAGGGACAGGAAGGGGAAAGCATAGAATAAGGGGAGAAGAAGGTGGAAGAGGAGGAAGGGAGGAAGGGAAGAAGGGAGGAGGAAGAGGGAAGGGGTTAGGGGGAGAGATGAGAGCTAGAGATATAGGAGTGGAGCGGGAAGAGGATAGGTGGGGATGGATAGAGGGCACAGGAAGGGAAGATTGATAGAATAAGGGGAGAAAGAAGGTGGAAGAGGAGGGGGAAGGGAGGAGGGAAGAGGGGAAGGAGGAAGAGGCGGGGTTTTAGGGGGAGAGAGGAGCGTAGAGATAAAGGAGGGGAGCGGGAAGCAGGGTTAGGATGGGGCTAGAGGGACAGAAGGGGCGAAGCATGAATAAGGGGAGAAGAAGGTGGACGAGGACGGAACGGGGGGCAGGAAGAAGGGAGGAGAAGGGAGGGGTTAGGGGGAGAGATGGAGAGATAGAGATAAAGGGAGGGGAGGGGGGAAGAGGGATAGGATGGGGAGAGAGGGACAGGAAGGGGAAAGCATAGAATAAGGGGAGAAGAAGGTGGAAGAGGAGGAAGGGAGGAAGGGAAGAAGGGAGGAGGAAGAGGGAGGGGTGGGGGGGGAGGTGGAGAGATAGAGATAAAAGGGAGGGAGGGGAAGCGGGAAGAGGGATAGGATGGGGATAGAGGGACGGAAGGGGGGAAAGCATAGAATAAGGGGAGAAGGTGGACGCCCCCACCCCCCCCCCCCCCCCCCCCCCCCCCCCCAAATCAGGAGGGAACGGGCGGAAGGGAAGAAGGAGGAGACGGAGGGAGGGGTTAAGGGAGAGATGGAGAGATAGAGATAAGGGAGGGGAAGCGGGGAAGAGGGCTAGGATGGGGCTAGAGGGACAGGAAGGGAAAGATTGGATAGGGGCAAGAAGAAGGTGGAAGAGGAGGAAGGGAGGAAGGGAAGAAGGGAGGAGAAGAGGGAGGGGTTAGGGGGAGAGATGGAGAGATAGAGATAAAGGGAGGGGAAGCGGGAAGAGGGATAGGATGGGGATAGAGGGACAGGAAGGGGAAAGCATAGAATAAGGGGAGAAGAAGGTGGAAGAGGAGGAAGGGAGGAAGGAAGAAGGGAGGAGGAAGGGGAGGGGTTAGGGGGAGAGATGAGATGTTGAGATAGAGATAAAGGGAGGGGAAGCGGGAAGAGGGATAGGATGGGGATAGAGGGACAGGAAGGGGAAAGCATAGAATAAGGGGAGAAGAAGGTGGAAGAGGAGGAAGGGAGGAAGGGAAGAAGGGAGGAGGAAGAGGGAGGGGTTAGGGGGAGAGATGGAGAGATAGAGATAAAGGGAGGGGAAGCGGGAAGAGGGATAGGATGGGAGAGAGGGACAGGAAGGGGAAAGCATAGAATAAGGGGAGAAGAAGGTGGAAGGAGGAAGGGGGAAGGGAAGAAGGGGAAAGGAGGAGGAAGAGGGAGGGGTTAGGGGGAGAGATGGAGAGATAGAGATAAAGTGAGGGGAAGGGGAGAGGGATTAGGGATTGGGATAGCTGGACAGGCAGGGGAAGCATAGACTAATGGTGAGAAGACGGTTGAGAGGAGGAAGAGGAGGAAGGATGGGAAGATGGAGGAGGGAAGAGGAGGGGTTCGGGGGAACGATGGAGAGATAGAGATAATGGGGAGGGGAAGCGGGAAGAGGGATAGGATGGGGATAGAGGGACAGGAAGGGGAAAGCATAGAATAAGGGGAGAAGAAGGTGGAAGAGGAGGAGGGAGGAAGGGAAGAAGGGAGGGAAGAGGGGGGTTAGGGGGAGAGAGAGAGAGATAGGAGGAAGAGGGGGGAGAGGAGAGAGAGAGAGAGAGGAGATGGATGAATAGAGATAAAGGGAGGGAAGCGGGAAGAAGGAAGAGGGATAGGATGGGGATAGAGGGACAGGAAGAAGGGAAAGCATAGAATAAGGGGGAGAAGAGAAGAAGGTGGAAGAGGAGGGGAGGAAGGGAAGAAGGGAGGAGGAAGAGGGAGGGTTAGTATTTAGGGGGAGAGATGGAGAGATAGAGATAAAGGGAGGGGAAGCGGGAAGAGGGATAGGATGGGGATAGAGGGACAGGAAGGGGAAAGCATAGATTAAGGGAGAAGAAGTGAAGAGAGAGGGGAGATGGAAGAAGGAGGAGGAAGAGGAGGTTAGGGGGAGAGATGAGAGATAGAATAAAGGGAGGGGAAGCGAGAGGATAGGAGGGAGAGAGAGACAGAAGGGGAAAGCATAGAAGAAGGAGAAGTAGGTGAAGAGGAAAGAAGGGAGGGAAAGGAAGAAGGGAGGAGGAAGAGGAGGGGTTAGGGGGTGAGATGGAGAGATAGAGATATAGTG
>NW_028234405.1:10476758-10486758 GCF_977035675.1 Penaeus japonicus | reverse complement strand
AGAAAAAAGAAAGAGAGAGAGAAAGAAAGAAAGAGAAAGAGAGAAAGAGAGAGATGGAGTGCGACAAGGAGACAGATGAAAAGAGAAACAAAAAGCACATACAGAACCACTCCGATCCAAAACAACATCACCAAAAGACCTAATCATCCCTGGAAAGAGCAAGCAAGCACTCGAACTCAAGCACCATCCCCAAATAAGATCAAAACATCGCAATATTCAAACTGTAGATGAAAATCTCATCCGTAAAAGGTATTATTTCCCAACACTTTCACACGGAAGAAGATTGTGAACACCCGATCCTAAACATGTATGCAAATATCTCAAATAAAAGTTAAATAAATACGTCCCGTTGTTTGCATTTTAAACGCATGGAGTACCAACACAGCTGCCTTATTTACTCTGGTAAAAGATCATTATAGATGATTTATAACCCGGAAGGTCAAAGGGAATTTAGACACTAAGAAAAAAGAAGTTTGAGAGAAATTTGTTCGTCTTTATTCTATTGTTCTTGACACTACTGTATGCCATGATTATATTCATTAGTGTAACAATAAACACAGTAGAATGGCACTTCAAAACCTCCATATCTAATGATCAGTCGTAAAGTTATTAAACCCAGGCTGTATCGCATATTCGTCACCCAATATAACCGAACGTCTTCAGCAGTTTATGCAAATGAATGTTCTATTTAACGTGGGAATATTAGACACGATATCCGCATGCTGCTGTGTGCAATGTGCATTTTGTATTTGTATTCATCACATTTTGTCCATTTTGTACATTTGGTATTGAATGGGTGAATAAAAACAAAAACAAATGAATAGATAAATTAATGAAAAGCTAAAAGAAATAGTAAATAAACGGAATATGAGTAAATAGGTAAAATGAAGAAATACGTAATTGGAAATATGTGAAAAAAAAAAGAAAAAAAAAGTCAACATGCGGAAGATAAATAACAAACGAAAAACACAATCACGGAGAAAGGAAAACAACACCAAGACAAATGCTTCTTAAGGATTCCTGAAAGATTCCTAGCCACTCCTTCCGGGGATCCTGTTTAAGGCGGTTGTAATGAGGACTCGACACTCTCTAATCCTTCGAGCAATTATCCTTGTCGGCGATCTCTCTATCTCTGGAGTAACGGCGTCCTTATCCCCCTCTGCCTCTTGGGTGTGACTATTGGTGATGACCTTGGCCGTTATAGGCTCGTCTTTATCCTTAAGACGGTCCTTCGACGTCAACATTGAGTCGCTCTGTTGCGTCTCAAGAAGTCTCGCGAACGCATTATGTGGTGATGTTATTACTTCTTTCTATGTTGGTGTTATGATGAAAATTCCGAAGCCCGAATCGTTATCGTCCTTTCCACTCAGCATATTTACGGCGTCGTTGTGTTTGTGCAAATTGCAACTACCAAAGGAGGGAGTGATCGATTACGTTCAACACGAATTACGTTCAACAAGATCATTATACCAAACAGCGTGGAAGTCCGAGGCTGTTGGTTTATTCCAAGAGGCAACAATTGTCAATTAGACACCTGAATTGACGGTCAATTGCAATTGTAGCCATTCGGGAAGGGCCATTACGAGCCTCTGGTGGGGTCTAACGAGGACCCACCTACACAGCGTTTGAAATTTGGTAGCGGAGAGATCACTCACGCCGAGGGATACGTAATGGCCGACGCTGCGTCCATGTTAACAGCCGGGTCTGTTAAAGTGTCTTGCGAAGGCCATTATTGCCATGGAGCAAGTTGACGGGACTGAGTTATGAGGGCCGAGGTATCATGCTGTCATGTCTAGCGTATAAGAATTATAGAATAATTAAGGTAGGGACAATGAGAATTGCATGACCCTCCTGGAGGTAGCGTACGCACGAAGACAATTAATTGGTCTTAATTACCCGAGTTAGAGCGAAGGTGAGGAGGATGAGGTTGTCCAGGTGTTATGGGGTTCGGGGTGGTTCATGGAGCATGAAAGACTTCTGGACGCGATGACGTCCTTGAAGAGGGGCTGGGTAGGGAGGCAAGGGGAGGGGGATAGGTTGAGGTGGAGGGAGGGGGAGGGAGGGAGGGTGTAGGATAGAAGGTTGGAGGATGGCGGCAAACGCACGAGGATCGGGAGGGCGTCCTAGACTGTCAAGGGGATGTGAGGGCGGGGGCGGCGGCGGAGCATAAGGGGGCCGGACACTGGCCAGGCAGGACAGTCGCCTCCGAGGACCGAGGGCGTCGAGTGGTGTATTCCCAGGCCTCATCCGTTACTCCAACAGCCATCACTCCTCGTCCGTCCGTCGGTGCATGACTGTATGTGCATGAACTCCTTTCGCCCCTGGCAAGGTAAGTCCCCCCTGCCTGCCAGACGTGAAGACGGGACGGGTTCCTTCGCATGCAAATATTTCTAGAATAAGTCCCGTTTTAGGAATGACTTTATCTAGTAAATATTTAGTAACTCACAAATGCATTTAGAACCTTAGTTTTCTTACATTATAAAAAAATAATTCACGCAAAGATCCCTGAAAAAAAAGTCTTCCACAAAATCTGTCAAGAACTGCATGAGCGAAAGAAGAAGAAGAAGAAGAAGAAGAAAAAGAAAGAGAAGAAGAAGAAGAAGGAGGAGAAGAAGAAGAAGAAGAAGAAGAAGAAGAAGAAGAAGAAGAAGAAGAAGAAGAAGAAGAAGAAGAAGAAGAAGAAAAAAAAAAGAAAAAAAAGAAAAAAAGAAAAAAAAAGAAGAAAAAAAGAAAAATAGAAATAGCAGAAATAGAAGAGGAAAAGAAACAGGAAAGCAGCCACACGATGATGCGGAAGTAATAAAGGCAAGTGATACAACATCATAGTCCTTGGGGGAGAGGAACGTGACTGGGACCGAGCTGCAGCATCTTCGCAGCAACTTCCGTGTGATATGAATGAAGACTTTGTACGAAGAGAGAACATGGCGTTCGTCAGGGAATCCGTGGGCTAAATGACGTGTTATATTATATCTTATGAAAAAGAGATGAGCGAGTGAGGAAGACCGTTGGATTTGTTGTTACCATTGGGTTGTTCGCGCAAAAAAAAGGATGGTTTGTTTGTTATTACTTATAGATATGGTTGTAAGAAAGGTAAAGTAAATAGGTATAACAGCTTAATTATTTATTCACGTGATTATATCATTCTTCACTTCTCGACTTTAATGAAGGAAGGCGGAAGTGAATAACATGCTATTTCTCAGTTATAGACTACTTCAGGTTACCGAGGTTGAGGTGTTGGCTTCAGGAAACTTAAGGTACTGGTCACACACGCATATATGCCTTATGCATTATGATATTATATTGTTACTACCTTTGATATTGTTATTACCGTTATTCTTGTTGCTATTATTATTTCTATTATTACCTTTATCATTCTAACTACCTTGATTATCATTATCGTTATCAGTATCATTATTGTTATCATAATCATTATTAGAAATTATTTTCATTATCATCATTTTTATTATTGCTATAGACATTGGTTATCATGGTCACCATGTCATAGTTCTATTTCTTTCAATCATCATCCTTATCTTTCATAGCTATAGTTATTATTGCCATTATCATTATCATAATCATCATTATTTTTGTTTTTATTGAAATAATTATCATCATTACTATTATCATTGTTATTTTTATCATTTTTATTATCACGATTATTATCAATATTATTTGTAATATCAATTTTATTACCATTAGTATTACTATCATCGTTATCTATTAATATCAGTATCATTATTACTGTCATTACTATTATCATTTTTATCGTTATCGTTGTAGATTTTGCCATCATATTTTATCGAAAACTACTGTTCAAACAAAAATTCCCAAATCCGAGATTGAACTGAACAAAGCCTTTGATTTGATGCAGTTGAAAGCTTGTTGCAGTTATTGTTGCAAGGGTCACAGGCAAAACCACGAGGAACTCCGTGCAAGTAGAACCACAGCCTGATTGAGGGAGAAGAGAAACGAAATATTGACAGGATCTCCCGACCTCACTGTCTGGATGGATGGAAGACAGAGAGAGAGAGAGAGAGAGAGAGAGAGAGAGAGAGAGAGAGAGAGAGAGAGAGAAGGGGAAGAGGGGGTGATAGGGATATATGTGTGTGTTTGTGTGTGTGTGTGTATGTATGTATGTATGTATGTATGTATGTGTGTGTGTATGTATGTGTGTATGTATATATATATATATATATATGTATATATATATATTATATATATATTATATACATATATGTATAAAGAGAAAGAAAGAAAGAAAGAAAGGAAGAAAGAAAGAGAGAAAGATAGAGATAGAGAAAGGGGGGAAGTGAGAAACATAGAGGGAGGGGGAGGAGGGGAGGGGAGGGGGAGGGGGAGGGGGAGGGTGGGAGGTAGAGGGAGTGAGAAAGAAAAAAAGAGAGGGAGAGGAGGGAGGAGGAGGGGGAGGGAGTGAGAAACTCAGAGAGAAAGAGAGAGAGAGAGAGAGAGAGAGAGAGAGAGAGAGAGAGAGAGAGAGAGAGAGAGAGAGAGAGAGAGAGAGAGAGAGAGAGAGAGAGAGAGGGAGAGAGAGAGAGAGAAAAGCAGACAGACAGACTGACAGACAGATTGACAGTTTGACAGTGTCATTGAGAGGGGGAAGGTAAGAGAAAGACAAGAGAATATAGTCTGAAAACCAGACAGAATACCTTGAGAGAAAAGAATACGAATAAGCAAAAAGGGAGGAACAGAAGTAAAGAGAAAATATGTAAAACAGCGACACAGAAAGAGAGAAAACCCCAAGAAGAAACCGAAAGAATAGTAAGAGTTTGTCAACCTCGAACAGACACTCGATTCAATCTTCCAAACTGTCACTTACGCCCACTGCATCCACCCCCCCCTCCCCACCCCACCCCACCCCTACCACCCTCTTTCAACCTTCTCTTACTCTCCTCCTCTAAGTAGCCCTTAACATTGTTATCTCCTACATCTCCCCCTCCCCCTTTCTCCTCCGCTTATCCCTTTCCACCTCTCCTACCCTTCTTCACCCTTTTCCTTTCCTTCTCTTTCTTACACCCTCTTTCCACCTTCCCTTCCTCCTTCTTACACCTTTTCACCTTCCCTTCCTTTCTTTCAATTTCTCCCTTCTTACATCCTCTTTCCACCCCTTCCTCCTTTTTACACCTTCTTTCCACCTTCCCTTCCTCCTTCTCACACCCTCTATCCACCTTCCCTTCCTCCTTCTTAGACCCTCTATCCACCTTCCCTTCCCTTCTTTCCACTCCTTCCTCCTTCTCACACTCTCTATCCACCTTCCCTTCTCTTCTTTCCACTCCTTCCTCCTTCTCACACCCTCTTTCCACCTTACAAATCTAAATTTCCTCACACGCCTTCCTCCCTTTTTCCACCCCCCTCCCTCCCTTCCCCTCCCCCTCCCTCCCACCCCATCTTATCCTTCCCCAATCATCCTCCACTTACCCCCACCCCCACCCCCACCCCCCAAAGCTTTACACTGTTACCAACTCCTGTCACGAAGGGCGAGCGAGCGAGCGGCAGTCCACCAGTCAGCCATTAGTGCCAACCCTGTGCCACGGTCGCTGACGAGGAACAGTGCCCGAGCAGTGCCAAGGGGGGGCTGCGTGTTGAAACGTGCATGATGAGAGTACGGGAAGGTCAAAACCCTCGTGCTATTGAAGGAATATTATTTTTTTCTCCGTTTTTTTTTTTTTTTTTTTTTTTTTTGGGTGGGGGTGGGGGGGTGGAATAGGGGAATTGTGATGATAATGGAAATAACAAGGATATAATGAAGGTTAGAACCGACGAGTAAAGATAATGGTCTTTGATAATTGACTTCTAACCCTTGTTCATTTGTCGCTTTTTTATTTCTTATCATATTTCTATGATCTGGTTGAAGAGGAAAAGAAATATGATTGAAAATAGACAAAAGAAATGAAATTGAAAATAGACAAAATAAATAAACAGACAGAAAGACAATGATAATAATAATAAAAAAACACTTTCTACCACCCACGTGAGAGAGAGAGAGAGAGAGAGAAAGAGAAAGAGAAAGAGAAAGAGAAAGAAAAAAAAAAAAAAGAAAGAGAAAGAAAGAAAAAAGAAAGTCTAGAGTCTCTACTCTTTGTCATTATCAAGAGTCTAATTGCATAATCATTATTCACTACTTCCAGAATGCTTCGCTTGTTGATATGTAAATTGCCGGCCTTGAAGCCCTGCTTATCACGATGGACTTTTATTTTCTTTTTTTTCATGCTTTACTTTCGTGATGAATTTAGATGGTTATGTCTAGTTTTATGTAGGGCTGGACTGTTACTTTTTCTTTTGTTTTGTGTTTGTAACGGTCATATTTACGTAAATATATCTATGCTGAATGTTTTTACTTTTTTTTTTACTTTTTTTTGTATGCAATTATGGTGGGTATCGCTTATATTCTTTTAAATTTTTATGTGTATGTATACATTTTATTTTTTGCTATTATGTGGATAGTTTCTACTCGTATTGAATTTTGACCTGTATTACTACGGTCATAGTTAGACGGTTATTTTTACGGTTGTGTTGTATTTTGACCGTTATTTCTACCCATGTGTTCAGTTTTAACGTTTTTTTTTTGTTTTTTTTTTACTTTTACTATTGAATTCGGTTTAATTTATATTTTTTATTTTTATTTATATATTTTTTTACACATTTCAGTTTTTTATGGTTATTTTCATTGTGTATACCTTTTAAACACTTTTTTTTTTTTTTTTAATTTATGTATGCTTTGTTAAACAGTCATTGTGTTATGGTCATTATTGATCTTTCTCGGAGATTAAAGTTGATTCATGTTGGGTTTTACGTCATTGCTGAAATGTTTTAACTGGTAACGAGTGTTCGCTTTGTTTAATGGTTGGTGCAATAAGTGTGGAAGTTTTGTCGGTATAGTTTGATTGCTATTGTTTTTTTACTCTTTTCCTTTTTTACGTTTTTGTTTCTTGTTTTCGTCATGTTTATCTAGTGTGTTTACTTGTTTCTTATCTCTCTCTCTTCCTGATCTCTTTCTTCCCTTTCCTTTCCTTCTACCTCTTCCCGTCTCTATCTCTAGCTATCTCTGCCTCTACTTTTACCTCCACCACTATTTCTTTCTTCTTTTTCTTCTTCCTCTTCCTCCTTCTTTGCGTCTTCTTCCCCCTCCTCCTCCTCCTCCATTTATCCATCATCCTCATCTACTTCAAATTTGTGTCGCTCATCTCTTTATAGCTCTATAGACTCGTTCATTATAAGACAGAGAGACTTGTACGGACACGTTTTATTTTTACTCTTGCACACTCAAGCCATGCAATCAACAACCATCTTCTTGACTTATAACGAGTGTCTAAAGATTGCGAAATCTTCTTTTTTCTTTTTTTTTTGTTTGTCTCCCAAGTGATTTTTGTTGCGATTCATTCGTGCCTTTTCTTCATTTGTCTCTCTTATGCAATTTTTTTGTTTGTCTCCCAAAGGATTTTTTTTGCAATTCATTCGTGTCTTTTCTTAATAATCTCTCATGCATTTTTTTTATATTTTATCTTTATTATCATTTTTTTTTTTTATCACGTTTATGCATTTGCCTCACATCCTCACTCAGCCGCATGTCCCTCGCGCTGTCACCATACCCTCAATTATTCACTTTCCTGATCAGATTGGCATCTCTCCGTCTCTTCTCCAGCGTTTTTCATCTTCAGTTTCCCTCGAGTTTGATCAGCCATTTCCTTCATCAATTGAACGTCCAATTAATCGTTTTTAATCTGATTGCCTTGTTTACCATCTTCTTGCTCTCATTGTGATCAATTTCGTCTTTCCAGAATCTTCCTATTGCCGTCTTTATCATGTTTCTCCTGTACACTGACCCTTTTTCTTTTTTATTTCTATTGTTGCAAATCTTATTCCCACATTATTGCACTGAATATGTGCGAGCCAATTAGCAGTTCCGCTTAGACCATGCAGTCAGAGATCATGCACTCAAGAACGGCTTCTTAAAGACTTCATTGCATACAAATGCACAATTAGCCTTTGACGGACAGACGAAATATCAAGGTTGACTTTGGTTGCGAAAGGAAAAGAAAGAAAATCTCATGTTTGTGTCACAGGAAAGCAAGACCAGGATGTAGTCATGTGACGCATTCCTCCGCTTGGAATAGATTAAAAAAAAAAAAAAAAAAAAAAAAAAAAAAAAAAAAAAAAAAAAAAAAAAAAAAAAAAAACACGTCCACCATTTCTTCCATTAGTTAAAACGAATGGTGAATGCAACGAGTTATATAATATCAGCTAATAAACTGCATCATCGAGATACATAACCAAGGAAACTAGGCCCTTCAGTCTCAAAAAAAAAAAAAAAAAAAAAAATCATATCAAAATTTGAAAAAAGTAAAAAACGGGTGTCTGAACTCGTGCAAGAATTTAGAATGGCAAAAAAGTTGTCTCTCAATCACACAAGAGGCCAGTTCCGGGAAATGATTTTGCAGGAAACTTTTGCTGGAGGAATAATCCAAGTGGATGTATGATATATATTTTATATTTTTTTGTAGTAATATATTATATTATCTATCAAGTTATCCGTTGCCCTTACATTAACATTGTGACTTTTTATTTGCAATACACGACCATGTTATGATAGATTTCCTGGAAAAAAAAATATAAGGCTTTCATTCTTAAACAATGTTTCAATTTCCATAAGAATTATAGGTAATTGCGTTAAACAAACAAACAAACAAGATAACCTGCAATTCCACCATTTCATTTTATCATCAATTTCCTGTAAATTGATTCAGAAGTTGTTTGTCACATGTTATCACACTCACTATCACATGCTTCGCAAATATTATGTATTTTGAATATTTGCACAAGTGATGTGATCATTAACGTCGACTCTGCATGTGGCTATGGATATGCAAATTAACACGGGGGAGGAGGGTGGGGGGTAATAACACATACATAGACAGAATCGCTAATAACAGATGAATAGTGGCGATATGATACAAAAAATACGATTAAATAGATAAAGCAAAATACATTCAACTAATATCATTAATAACGAATACACATAATAATAAATGATAAATCTATACATAAATATCTAAAAGAGGCATAGCAGGGTACAAATTCACCTTCCCAAAACAAGGAATAATAATAATTATTGCACCCCCGAGTTGAATATTGCTACCCTTCTTTACGGCATGGAGGGGAAGGGATAGAAAATGGCCCCAGAGTTGAAGGGTAGACCATGGTATATTGGTGATTTCTGTTATTGTGGAAATTATTTTTTCCAATTTTCGTGGGAAAGGGAAGAACGGTAAGGACATTTGCAAAAGATGAAGGGGAGGGGGGTGAATTTCCTGATTGAATGATGCAGGGAAATAGGGGAAAATAGATTAAGGGAAAAGGAAATACATTGTGACAATTTGGAAAAAAATGGAATATGTAGTCAGTGTCTAGGAATATATTCATGAACACACACATAGAAAGAGAGAGCGAGAGAGAGAGAGAGAGAGAGAGAGAGAGAGAGATAGAGATAGAGATAGAGATAGAGATAGAGATAGAGATAGAGATAGAGATAGAGATAGAGGGAGAGAGAGAAAGAGAAAGAGAGATAGAGAGACTACCATCTAACACTTTTGTCTTATGATCTGAAATACGGGCCGCCGTAATTCGTTCAAGTCTGACGAAATCCAAAATCGTGATAACCTTGAAGGGAACGTAGGCGTTATGCATGCTACTCCCCCTCCCCCCCTTCCATCCCTCCCTCCCCCTCCTCTCCCCTCGCCGCCATCACGATGTGGGCGTTTGTCTCGACACGACCTGCTGACGTCACAAATACATCCACCCTGACCTTGTGTGTGTCATGGCCCGCGAGCATAATATGGATTGAAGAAGAAGAAGAAGAAGAAGAGAGAGAGAGAGAGAGAGAGAGAGAGAGAGAGAAAGAAAGAAAGAAAGAAAGAAAGAAAGAGAGAGAGAATGAAAAAGAGAGAGAAAGACAGAGAGAGAGAGAGAGAGAGAGAGAGAGAGA
>NW_028234405.1:10449258-10451758 GCF_977035675.1 Penaeus japonicus | reverse complement strand
TTAGTAGTAGTAATAATAATGACAATGGTAATCATTGTTATTATTGCTATTATTATTATTATCATTATTATCATTATTATTACCATTATCAGCATCATTATTATTATCAATATTATCCTTATTGTCGTTAGTAGTAGTATTATCATTATTATTATCAGTATTACTATTGTCATTGTGAATATTAGTATTATCATTGTATAATAATCATTATTTGATATTGCTATTATTATTGTTATTATTATTATTATTATTATTATTATTATTATTATTATCATTACCATTTTTATCATCTCCTTCTTTAGGAAACCTCCACGTACTATACACTCCCCTCCCCTTTCCCTCCTCACCCCCTCCTCTCCCTCCACCAGGAAACCTCCTGAAGATGAGGGTGAGTCGCCACCTCCCTTCAGACCACCACAGGAACAACTTCCGGTTCAGGGGCGGCTGGGACCACGAACTGCAGATGGTGTTGGTTCTCGTGGCTATTACCTGCGTGGCGATCGTGTCGTGGGGACCGCTTGATGTGAGTTGCATTGGTCTTTGGATGAGCTTTGGGGGGGGGGGGGGGAAGTGTTCGGGGGGTTGGGTGGTCGGGGTTGGGGGGGGGGGGGGGGGTGGAAGGAGGGTATAGTATGGGTGGTGTGGGGTGGAGGGTGGTGTGGGGTGGAGGGTGGTGTGGGGTGGAGGGTGTACTAAGGAGGGGAGGGGGGGCGAGGGAAGGAGGGAGGATGTGTTTGTGGGTGGTGGAGTTTTGATGGAGTTTTGGTAAGGGTGGGGATAGTGGAATAGGAGGGGGGGGGGACTGGTTGTATTGAATCTGTATTGTTAGGTAAATGATTTGACAAAATGTGATTAATCAGAGATATAGATACATAAGTTGTCATAAGTCTTATGTATTTATGTGTTTGCGTGTGGATTTATGTGCGTGCGCGCATACGTGTGTGCACATGCGTGTTGGTGTGTGTTTTTTAGTACGTATATATATATGTAAGTGGATATTCATACGAATACCTATCTGAACAAGTGCATCACCAACATAACAAACCATCAATGAATATCACAACGATCAGATCTATCACCCACAGACCAAGCACAAAACACTACAATAACCCCCCGGTCCCCCATCCTTCTCCCTTCCCACAGACCATCCTAGTAACCAACCAGTTCTGGCCACCGCATCTGAAAGGCGAGGACCACATGGATGAGCTCCAGGCCGTACGACTCGCATCCGTCAACCAAATCGCCGACCCGTGGATCTATATCATCGTGAGAGTGGTGAGTCGTAGGTGGATTTTGGTGGTTGGGGCTTGGGATTTTTTTTGGTTTGGTGGTTGGGATTTTTGTTTTTGTTTTTGTTGTGATTTTTTTTGTTTTTGGTTGGGGTTTGTGTTGGGGTTTTTTGTTTGTGTTTGTGTCGGGGTTTTTGTTTGGGGTTTGTGTCGGGGTTTTTGTTTTTGGTTGTGTTGTGGTTTTTGGTTGGGGTTTGTGTCGGGGTTTTTGTTTTTGTTTGGTGTTTTTGTTGGGATTTTTGTTTTTGGTTGGGGTTTGTGTCGTTATTTTGTTTTTGTCGTAATTTGTGTTTGGTGTTTTTGTTGTGATTTTTGTTTGTTTGTTTGTGTCGCGATATTTTTTTAATGTCGTTATTTTGTTTTTGTTTGTTTCTTTTGCTTTTGTTTGTGTTGTGATTTTGTTTTTGTTTATGTCGTGATTTTGTTTTGTTTGTCTTTTGTTTTTGTTTGTGTCTTTGTTCTTGTTTGTTGTTTGAGTCCTTTGCTTTTGCTGTTATGTCCTTCGCCTTTGTTCTTGTTTGTGTCTTTGCTCATTATTACAAACAATAGTGATATTTATGTTGTTATTATTACCAGTATTGTCATTGTCTTGTAATGTTTAGTGAGATTTTTATCTTCATCGTCCGCCGATCTCTCTTATTTTTGTCTCTTCCTATTTTTTATTTTCTCTTATGTCTTTGTTTTTTATCTATTTATCTCTATTTTGCTTTTGATTATTTTCTTTTTAAATTGTGGATTATTCACTCCTTTTTGGTTTACTCTTTTCGTTTCCCTCTATCTTTGTTTTTGTTGTGTTTTTGTTATATATATATATATTTTTTTTTTCTCTCTCTATTTATCTTGTCGCTGTTTATCATGTTGTCCCTATATTATTATCATTATGATTATCTTTATTTTTATCATCAAATCATAATGATTATCATTATAATTATTGTGATCATCATTGATATTATCATTGGTATTATATAGATATATATTGGTCTTATATATAGCTATTGTTATCATTATTATTATCCTTATTATTATTATTATTTTCATTATTATTATTATTACTATTATCATTATTATTTTCATTATCATTATTATTATTATTATTATCATTATCATTATTGTTATTATCATCATCATTATCATTATCATTATCATCATAATGAGTATGATAATCAGTATTGTCATTATTGCTAATCTTTATCATTATTGTTTCTTTTGTT
>NW_028234405.1:10416758-10436758 GCF_977035675.1 Penaeus japonicus | reverse complement strand
ATTCTCTCAAACAATATCGTGCTTTCTCTTCCTCTTTCTCTCCCTTTTTCTTTCTTTCTCTCTCTCTCTCCCTCTCTCTCTCTCTCTCTCTGCTTCTGTTTCATTCTCACTCTCTCTCTGTTCTCTTCCTGATTTCATTTATGCAAATGTCACAATAACATGTTAAGCTATAGTTATTTTATAGAATTTTCAACCTATATTCTGTATATACTTTTATTGCTGATATTTATTAGTATATTTGGAGATCCATAAAGATTGCATAATAACAGGCCAGGTGAGTTGATCAAATGTATTTCTTTTTAGACTAATCAAGTTGTTTGCAGAATAGTGAAGTCTCCAGAAATTATTCATTATATATAAAAGGACAACAACACAACGATCTGCTAACCTGAACCTCTTAGCGACTTCCCTAAGTCTATAATCACCAGACTTGTTGCTGCCTTTCTTTGGTCTCTTGTAAAATATTATTTCTTCAATTATCCTAAAGTTTACAAATATAATCATTTAGGTTATTTGCATTCGCGTCAATAAGGATAACAAACACAATTCATCTTCTTATGCTAAACAAGTATTATTATTATTATCATTATTTTTTTTTTTTTATAACTTTAGCGTTGGAAATGACAATTTTCATCATCTGTATTTCTTTTTCACGGATATAACTTTCCTAGGAAGAAGGTCGGCAGTTGTATTTAAATATAAATTTTAATATTTATAGACGTGAAATGTCATCATTATTATTCCAATAGATACATAAATTGTTATTAATGATAACGAACGAATTTGATTAGAATTGAGTAAATTATGCCACGAAAGACCAGTCTACAAAAAAATAAAAATAGAATATAGTTATCTTTTTCATTATGAATAGATGAAGATAACAAAACTTGTCTTCGCTCTTTAATTTTCCCTCTCTTTTCTCCAGAAGTTAGTAGACAGTAAGCAACAAACAGACACAAGGAGGCTAAAAAATATATAATTTCATGTTAAAGATTTTCATTTTTAACGCCGTTTAGCATTTATAAGGAATGACTGAAACCGCAGCGTTTGCACGCGCTTCGCCAATTCACTATAATCATTAACATATAAATCCGTAACATATAATAGCATAGGTACGTGCACGTTGCAGGCACAGAAACACCTCAGGTTGCTCTTGCGTGCAATAATCCTCGGAGATGTGATCTGTTTGGCACTCGACTGTTTAAGCTTTTCTTTCGCTCTGCATTTGTGGTCCTTCGCAGCTTATTGCGGTTTCGTCAGCACGAGATATAAGGGAAAACTGTTCGTGTAAATGCTTCTATATTGTCGAATTTATATTTCATCTTGTTTAGTTTGTTTGTTGCTTAACCCCCGCTCCCATTCCCTCTCCAACCCACACTCAGTCATGTGTCTATAAGTCTTCCAGTGCTCAGTGACATTAACGGTCTTAAAACCAAACCTGTTACCTCACTGAAAAAAAAAAAATATATATATATATCTTTCAATCCCTTAATCTATATATACTTTGTTGTAAGCCACGTTTGAGACAAGTGCTACATTGCACAGGAATTCACTATCCGTTAGAAAGGCCAGTGCAAGTAAGGTGTCCTGATGGAGTCTTTTCTAACACAAGTACATGAATATTGAGGATTCTATCTTGTTGCTCAGCGCTTTAAAATTTATCTCACTGGACGACTGTTTTTCGTGACTGGGTTGCCGTCTGTCTGTGCCTTTGTCTGTCATGGAGTGGAAAGTATAACAACTACACACCTGGGATTTTATTTTTTTTCTGTTGCTCATTGCACACCTGGTTGATTTACGTACAGCCATTAGCAATAGAGATCGTGATTAGTAGCTTAAGGTTGTCATTCTGTGTAGGTGGAAATTTCGCTGCAATTGACGTGTAATCGAGTGTTCTTGACACAAGCAATGTTCTTTAGAGGTTTTGTAAGAAGTAAATATCATAAGAATTTCACGGTTGAAGTGTACATTTATTAAAGAAAAACAATTTAAACTTCACAGTTCACGGCTATTCCTCTTTATCTCCCTTTCTCTCTCTCTCTCTCTGTCTTTCTATTTATCTCTCTTTCCCTCTCCCATCCCCCGTCATTTATCTTACTCTTCCTTACTTTCTATCTTCTGTCTGATTGTTTCACTTTCTTTCTCCCTCCTATCTTTCTCTTTCTCTTTGTCTGTCTGTCTTGCCTTCTCTTTCTCCCTTCACTATTTTTATCTCATTCATTTTATATCTCTCTCCCCACCTCTTATCCTTTCCATCCCCCTCTCAAACAATATTTTACTTTCTCTTCCTCTTCCTCTCCCTTTTTCATTCTTTCTTTGTTTCTATTTCATTCGCTCTCTCTATTCTCATCCTGATTTTACTTATGCAAATATCACAATAACATGTTAAACTATTGCTACTTTATAAAAAAAAAAAAACCTATATTCTGTACATATTTTTAATGCTAATATGTATTAGTATATCTGGAGATTCATAGAGATTGCATAATAACAGGCCAGGCCAGTTGATTAAATGTATTTTTTTTTTTAGACTATTCAAGTTGTTTGCGAAATAGTTAAGTCTCCAGGAATACTTTTTATTTATTTTTCTATCTATTTATATTTTTAAATCTGAATACGTTAATTATTCATTATATATAAAAGTACAACAAAACAACGACCGAATCTGCTAACCTGAACCTCGTAGCGACTTCCCTAAGTCTATAATCACCAGACTTGTTGCTTTTCTTTTGTTCTCTTGTAAAATATTATTCCTTCAATTATCCCAAGGTTTACAAGTATAATCATTTAGGTTATTTGCATTCTCGTCAATAAGGATAACAAACGTAATTGATCTTCTTATGCTAAACAAGTATTGTTTTTTTTTATTATTTTAGCGTTGGAAATGACAATTTTCACCATCTGTATTTCTCTTTCACGGATATAACTTTCTTAGGAAGAAGGTCGGCAGTTGCATTCATATAGATTTTTTAATATTTATAGACGTGAAGTGTCATCATTATCATTCCAATAGATACATCAGTTGTTATTAACGATAACGGACGAATTTGATTAGACTTGGGTAAATTATGTCACGAAAGACCACATATACACACGCACACAAAATTACTGCCTTGTCTACAAAAAAATAGAAAATGAAATATAGATATCTTTCATTATGAATAAATAAAGATAACAAAACTTGTCTTCGCTCTTTAATTTTCCCTCTCCCTTCTCCTGAAGTTAGTAGACAGTAAGCAACAAAGAGAAACATAAGGTGGATAAAAATATATATTGTTTCATGGTAAAGGTGTTCATTTTTAACGCCGTTTGGTATGTATAAGGAATGACTGAAACCGCAGCGTTTGAACGCGCTTCGTCAATTCACTATAATCATTAACATATAAATCCGTATTTATCTGACTGGACGACTGTTTATCGTGACTGGGTTGCCGTCTGTCTGTGTCTTTGTCTGTCATGGAGTGGAAAGTATGACAACTACACACCTGGGATTTTATTTTTCTGTTGCTCATTGCACACGTGGTTGATTTACGTACAGCCATTACCAATAGAGATCGTGATTAGTAGCTTAAGGTTGTCATTCTGTGTAGGTGGAAATTTCACTGCAATTGACGTGGAATCGAGTGTTCTTGACACAAGCAATGTTCATTAGAGGTTTTGTGAAAAGTAAATATTATAAGAATTTCACGGTTGAAGTGTACAATTAAACAAAATTCAAACTTCACAGTTCACGACTATTCCTCTTTATCTCCCTCTTTCATTCTCTCTCTCTCTTTCTCTGTCTTTCTATTTATCTCTCTTTCCCTCTCCCATCCCCCGTCATTTATCTTACTCTTCCTTACTTTCTATCTTCTGTCTGATTGTTTCACTCCTTTCTCCCTCCTATCTCTCTCTTTCTCTTTCCCTTTCTCTTTGTCTGTCTGTCTCGCCTTCTCTTTCTCCCTTCACTATTTTTATCTCATTCATTTTATATCTCTCTCCCTACCTCTTATCCTCTCCACCCCCCCCCCCTAAAAAATAACGTACTTTTTCTTCCTCTTCCTCTCCCTTTTTCATTCTTTCTGTGTTTCTATTTCATTCGCTCTCTCTCTGTTCTCTTCCTGATTTTACTTATGCAAATATCACGATAACATGTTAAACTATTGTTACTTTATAAAAAAAAAAAAATTAACCTATATTCTGTACATATTTTTGATGCTAATATTTATTAGTATATCTGGAGATTCATAGAGATTGCATAATAACAGGCCAGGCCAGTTGATTAAATGTATTTTTTTTTAGACTATTCAATTTGTTTGCGAAGTAGTTAATACGTTAATTATTCATTATATATAAAAGTACAACGTTGGAAATGACAATTTTCATCATCTGTATTTCTTTATTACGGATATAACTTTCTTAGGAAGAAGGTCGGCAGTTGCATTCATATAGAAATTTTAATATTTATAGACATGGAGTGCCATCATTATTATTCCAATATATACATCAATTGTTATTAACGAAAACGGACAAATTTGATTAGAATTGGGTAAATTATGTCACGAAAGACAACATATACACAAGCACACAAAATCACAGCCTCGTCTACAAAAAAATAAAAAATAAGATATAGATATCTTTTTGTTATGAATAGATAAAGATGACAAAACTTGTCTTCGCTTTTTAATTTTCCCAATCTCTTCTCCAGGAGTTAATAGACAGTAAGCAACAAACAGAAACATAAGGTGGATAAAAATATATTGTTTCATGGTACAGATGTTCATTTTTAACGCCGTTTGGTGTATATATAAGGAATGACTGAAACCGCAGCGTTTGAACGCGCTTCGTCAATTCACTATAATCATTAACATATAAATCCGTATTTATCTGACTGGACGACTGTTTATCGTGACTGGGTTGCCGTCTGTTTGTGTCTTTGTCTGTCATGGAGTGGAGAGT
The DNA here is from genome assembly GCF_977035675.1 of Penaeus japonicus. Classification (NCBI taxonomy): domain Eukaryota; kingdom Metazoa; phylum Arthropoda; class Malacostraca; order Decapoda; family Penaeidae; genus Penaeus; species Penaeus japonicus. Next base: position 10,431,820 of record NW_028234405.1, on the reverse strand, counting down.
ATGACACCTGGGATTTTTTTTTTCTGTTGCTCATTGCACACCTGGTTGATTTACGTACAGCCATTAGCAAGAGAGATCGTGATTAGTAGCTTAAGGTTGTCATTCTATGTAGGTGGAAATTCCACTGCAATTGACGTGTAATCGAGTGTTCTTGACACAAGCAATGTTCTTTAGAGGTTTTGTAAATAGTAAATCTCATAAGAATTTCACGGTTGAAGTGTACATATATTAAAAAAAAAAAAACAATTTAAACTTCACAGCTCACGGCTATTCTTCTTTATCTCCCTCTTTCATTCTCACTCTCTCTGTCTTTCTATTTATCTCTCTTTCCCTCTCCCATCCCCTGTCATTTATCTTACTCTTCCTTACTTTCTATCTTCTGTCTGATTGTTTCACTCCCTTCTCCCTCCTATCTCTCTCTTTCTCTTTCCCTCTCTGTCAATCTGTCTCGCCTTCTCTTTCTCCCTTCACTATTTTTATTTCATTCATTTTATATTTCTCTCCCCCTTCTCTTTCAACCCCTTTCTCTCAAACAATATCGTGCTTTTTCTTCCTCTTTCTCTCCCTTTTTCTTTCTTTCTCTCTCTCTCTCTCTGCTTCTGTTTCATTCTCTCTCTCTCTCTATTCTCATCCTGATTTTACCTATTCAAATATCACAATAACATGTTAAACTATTGTTACTTTATAAAAAAAATTAACCTATATTCTGTACATATTTTTAATGCTAATATTTATTAGTATATCTGGAGATTCATAGAGATTGCATAATAACAGGCCAGGCCAGTTATCTAAATGTATTTTTTTTAGACTATTCAATTTGTTTGCGAAGTAGTTAATACGTTAATTATTCATTATATATAAAAGTACAACGTTGGAAATGACAATTTTCATCATCTGTATTTCTTTATTACTTAGGAGAAGGTCGGCAGTTGCATTCATATAGAAATTTTAATATTTATAGACGTGGAGTGCCATCATTATTATTCCAATAGATACATAAATTGTTATTAACGAAAAAGGGATAAATTTGATTAGAATTGGGTAAATTATGTCATGAAAGACCACATATACACACGCACACATATATCACAGCCTCGTCTACAAAAAAATATAAATAAAATATAGATATCTTTTTATTATGAATAGATAAAGATGACAAAACTTGTCTTCGCTCTTTAATTTTCCCTCTCTCTTCTCCAGAAGTTAATAGACTGTAAGCAATAAACAGAAACATAAGGAGGATAAAAATATATTGTGTCATAATAAGAATGTTCATTTTAAACGCCGTTTGGTATATATAAAAGGAATGACTGAAACCGCAGCGTTTGCACGCGCTTCGCCAATTCACTATAATCATTAACATATAAATCCGTATTTATCTCACTGGACGACTGTTTTTCGTGACTGGGTTGCCGTCTGTCTGTGTCTTTGTCTGTGATGGAGTGGAAAGTATGACAACACACCTGGGATGTTTTTTTCTGTTGCTCATTGCACACCTGGTTGATTGATGTAAAGTCATTAGCAATAGAGATCGTGATTAGTAGCTTAAGGTTGTCATTCTGTGTAGATGGAAATTCCACTGCAATTGACGTGTAATCGAGTGTTCTTGACACAAGCATTGTTCTTTAGAGGTTTTGTAAGAAGTAAATCTCATAAGAATTTCAAGGTTGAAGTGTACATTTAAACAAAAATCAAACTTCACAGTTCACGACTATTCCTCTTTATCTCCCTCTTTCATTCTCTCTCTCTCTCTGTCTTTCTATTTATCTCTCTTTCCCTCTCCCATCCCCCGTCATTTATCTTACTCTTCCTTACTTTCTATCTTCTGTCTGATTGTTTCACTCCCTTCTCCCTCCTCTCTTTCTCTTTCCCTCTCTGTCAATCTGTCTCGCCTTCTCTTTCTCCCTTCACTATTTTTATTTCATTCATTTTATATTTCTCTCCCCCTTCTCTTTCAATCCCTTTCTCTCAAACAATATAGTGCTTTTTCTTCCTCTTTCTCTCCCTTTTTCTTTCTTTCTTTCTCTCTCTGCTTCTGTTTCATTCTCTCTCTCTCTGTTCTCTTCCTGATTTTATTTATGCAAATATCACAATAACATGTTAAGCTATAGTTACTTTATAGAATTTTTAACCTATATTCTTTACATATTTTTATTGCTGTTATTTGTTAATATATCTGGAGATCCATAGAAATTGCATAATATCTGGCTAGGTGAGTTGATCAAATGTATTTCCTTTTTAGACTATTGTTTGCCAAATAGTGAAGTTTCCAGGAATACTTTTTATTTTAATTTTTTATTTAATTACTTTTAAAATCTTCAGAATAATATTTTATTATTTATTTTTAAAACTTATCTTTTTAAAATCTGAATACGTTAATTATTCATTATATATAAAATGTACAACATAACGACGAATATGGCTGCTGACTGAACCTCTTCGGGACTTCCTTCTATAATAATCACCAGTGTTGTGTTTCTTTTCTTTTTTCTCTTTGTTTCAAATTTTCTTCATCAATACCAAGGTGTTTTTTAAGTATAATTTTTTAGGTTATGTCAATAAGGGATCTCAAAGGAAATTCATCTTTATGTAAACAGGTTTGTTTTTTTTTTTTTTTATTGTTTTTTTTTTATTATTATTTTAGCGTTGGAAATGACAATTTTCATCATCTGTATTTCTTTATTACGGATATAACTTTCTTAGGAAGAAGGTCGGCAGTTGCATTCATATAGAAATTTTAATATTTATAGACATGGAGTGCCATCATTATTATTCCAATATATACATCAATTGTTATTAACAATAACGGACGAATTTGATTAGAATTGGGTAAATTATGTCATGAAAGACCACATATACACACGCACACAAAATCACAGCCTCGTTTACACAAAATAAAATATAGATATCTTTTTATTATGAATAGAAAAAGATGACAAAACTTATCTTCGCTCTTTAATTTTCCCCCTGTCTTCTCCAGAAGTTAATAGACAGTAAACAAACAGAGACAAAAGGTGGATAAAAATATGTATTGTGTCATGGTAATAATGTTCAATTTCAACGCCGTTTGGTATATAAAAGGAATGACTGAAACCGCAGCGTTTGCACGCGCTTCGCCAATTCACTATAATCATTAACATATAAATCCGTATTTATCTGACTGGACGACTGTTTTTCGTGACTGGGTTGCCGTCTGTCTGTGTCTTTGTCTGTCATGGAGTGGAAAGTATGACAACTACACACCTGGGATATATATTTTTTTCTGTTGCTCATTGCACACCTGGTTGATTTACGTACAGCCATTAGCAATAGAGATCGTGATTAGTAGCTTAAGGTTGTCATTCTGTGTAGGTGGAAATTCCACTGCAATTGACGTGGAATCGAGTGTTCTTGACACAAGCAATGTTCTTTAGAGGTTTTGTGAAAAGAAAATGTCATAAGAATTTCACGGTTGAAGTGTACATTAAAAAAAAAAATAAATAAACTTCACAGTTCACGGCTATTCCTCTTTATCTCCCTCTTTCATTCTCTCTCTCTCTCTGTCTTTCTATTTATCTCTCTTTCTCTCTCCCATCCCCCGTCATTTATCTTACTCTTCCTTACTTTCTATCTTCTGTCTGATTGTTTTATTCCTTTCTCCCTCCTATCTCTCTCTTTCTCTTTCCCTTTCTTTTTGTCTGTCTGTCTCGCCTTCTCCTTCCCCCTTCCCTATTTTTATCATTCATTTTATATTTCTCTCCCCCTTCTCTTTCCATCCCCCCCTCTCAAACAATAATGTGCTTTCTCTTCCTCTTTCTCTCCTTTTTCTTTCTTTCTTTCTCTCTGTGTTTCTATTTCATTCTCTCTCTCTCATTCTCATCCTGATTTTACTCATGCAAATATCACAATAACGTTAAACTATTGTTACTTTATAAAAAAGAATTAACCTATATTCTTTACATATTTTTATTGCTGTTATTTGTTAATATATCTGGAGATCCATAGAAATTGCATAATATCTGGCTAGGTGAGTTGATCAAATGTATTTCCTTTTTAGACTATTGTTTGCCAAATAGTGAAGTTTCCAGGAATACTTTTTATTTTAATTTTTTATTTATTTATCTTTTAAAATCTGAATACGTTAATTATTCATTATATATAAAAGGACAACATAACAACGACCGAATCTGCTAACCTGAACCTCTTAGCGACTTCCCTAAGTCTATAATCACCAGACTTGTTGCTGCCTTTCTTTTGCTCTCTTGCTAAATATTCTTCCTTCAATTATCCCAAGGTTTACAAGTATAATTATTTAGGTTATTTGCATTCTCGTCAATAAGGATATCAAACGAAATTCATCTTCTTATGCTAAACAAGTATTGTTTTTTTTATTATTATTATTTTAGCGTTGGAAATGACAATTTTCATAAATTTTAATATTTATAGACATGGAGTGCCATCATTATTATTCCAATATATACATCAATTGTTATTAACGAAAACGGACAAATTTGATTAGAATTGGGTAAATTATGTCACGAAAGACAACATATACACAAGCACACAAAATCACAGCCTCGTCTACAAAAAAATAAAAAATAAAATATAGATATCTTTTTGTTATGAATAAATAAAGATGACAAAACTTGTCTTCGCTCTTGAATTTTCCCAATCTCTTCTCCAGAAGTTAATAGACAGTAAGCAACAAACAAACAAGGTGGATAAAAATATATTGTTTTATGGTACAGATGTTCATTTTTAACGCCGTTTGGTGTATATAAAAGGAATGACTGAAACCGCAGCGTTTGCACGCGCTTCGCCAATTCACTATAATCATTAACATATAAATCCGTATTTATCTGACTGGACGACTGTTTTTCGTGACTGGGTTGCCGTCTGTCTGTGTCTTTGTTTGTCATGGAGTGGAAAGTATGACAACTACGCACCTGGGATATATATATATTTTTTCTGTTGCTCATTGCACACCTGGTTGATTTACGTGCAGCCATTAGCAATAGAGATCGTGATTAGTAGCTTAAGGTTGTCATTCTGTGTAGGTGGAAATTTCACTGCAATTGACGTGGAATCGATTGTTCTTTACACAAGCAATGTTCCTTAGAGGTTTTGTAAAAAGTAAATATCATAAGAATTTCACGGTTGAAGTGTACATTAAAAAAAAAAAAAAAAAAAAAAAATCAAACTTCACAGTTCACGACTATTCCTCTTTATCTCCCTCTTTCATTCTCTCTCTCTCTGTCTTTCTATCTTCTGTCTGATTGTTTCACTCCTTTCTCCCTCCTATATCTCTCTTCCTCTTTCCCTTTCTTTTTGTCTGTCTGTCTCGCCTTCTCTTTCTCCCTTCACTATTTTTATCATTCATTTTATATCTCTCTCCCCACCTCTCATCCTCTCCACCCCCCCCCCCTTCAAAAAATAATGTACTTTCTCTTCCTCTTCCTCTCCCTTTTTCATTCTTTCTGTGTTTCTATTTCATTCGCTCTCTCTCTATTCTCATCCTGATTTTACTTATGCAAATATCTCAATAACATGTTAAACTGTTGTTACTTTATAAAAAAAAATTAACCTATATTCTGTACATATTTTTAATGCTAATATGTATTAATATATCTGGAGATTCGTAGTGATTGCATAATAACAGGCCAGGCCAGTTGATTAAATGTATTTTTTTTAGACTATTCAATTTGTTTGCGAAGTAGTTAGGAAGTCTCAGGTATATACTTTCTATTTTTATTCATTTTTCTTTTTTTACCTGAATACGTTAATTATTCATCATATATAAAAATACAACATAACGACCGAATCTGCTAACCTGAACCTCGTAGCGACTTCCCTAAATCTATAATCACCAGACTTGTTGCTGCCTTTCTTTTGTTCTCTTGGAAAATATTCTTCCTTCAATTATCCCAAGGTTTACAGGTATAATCATTTAGGTTATTTGCATTCTCGTCAATAAGGATATCAAACGCAATTCATCTTCTTATGCTAAAGAAGACTTTTTATTTTTATTTTTTTTTTTTTTTGTCATCATTATTATTCCAATAGTTACATAAATTGTTATTAACGATAACGAACGAATTTCATTAAACTTGGGTAAATTATGAAAGACCACATATACACACGCACACGCACACAAAATCACAGCCTCGTCTACAAAAAATAAGAAATAAGATATAGATATTTTTTTATTATGAATAGATAAAGATAACAAAGCTTGCCTTCGCTCTTTAATTTTCCCAATCTCTTCTCCAGAAGTTAGTAGACAGTAAGCAACAAACAGAAACATAAGGTGGATAAAAATAATATATGTTATAAGAATGATGTTCAATTTCAACGCCGTTTGGTATATATAAGGAATGACTGAAACCGCAGCGTTTGCACGCGCTTCGCCAATTCACTATAATCATTAACATATAAATCCGTATTTATCTCACTGGACGACTGTTTTTCGTGACTGGGTTGCCGTCTGTCTGTGTCTTTGTCTGTCATGGAGTGGAAAGTATGACAACTACACACCTGGGATTTTTTTTTTCTGTTGCTCATTGCACACCTGGTTGATTTACGTACAGCCATTAGCAATAGAGATCGTGATTAGTAGCTTAAGGTTGTCATTCTGTGTAGGTGGAAATTTCACTGCAATTGACGTGGAATCGAGTGTTCTTGACACAAGCAATGTTCTTTAGAGGTTTTGTAAGAAGTAAATCTCATAAGAATTTCACGGTTGAAGTGTACATTCAAAAAAATTCAAACTTCACAGTTCACGACTATTCCTCTTTATCTCCCTCTCTCTGTCTGATTGTTTCACTCCTTTCTCCCTCCTATATCTCTCTTCCTCTTTCCCTTTCTTTTTGTCTGTCTGTCTCGCCTTCTCTTTCTCCCTTCACTATTTTTATTTCATTCATTTTATATTTCTCTCCCCCTTCTCTTTCAACCCCTTTCTCTCAAACAATATCGTGCTTTTTCTTCCTCTTTCTCTCCCTTTTTCTTTCTTTCTTTCTCTCTCACTCTCTGCTTCTGTTTCATTCTCTCTCTCTCTCTGTTCTCTTCCTGATTTTATTTATGCAAATATCACAATAATATGTTAAGCTATAGTTATTTTATAGAATTTTCAACCTATATTCTGTATATACTTTTATTGCTGATATTTATTAGTATATTTGGAGATCCATAAAGATTGCATAATACAAGCCAGGTGAGTTGATCACATGTATTTTTTTTTTTAGACTGTTCAATTTGTTTGCATAATAGTTAGGAAGTCTCCAGGAATACTTCTTATATTTTTATTCATTTATCTTTTTAAACCTGAATACGCTAATTATTCATTATATATAAAAGTACAACAAAACAACGACCGAATCTGCTAACCTGAACCTCTTAGCGACTTCCCTAAGTCTATAATCACCAGACTTGTTGCTGCCTTTCTTTTGTTCTCTTGCTAAATATTCTTCCTTCAATTATCCCAAGGTTTGCGAGTATAATCATTTAGGTTATTTGCATTCGCGTCAATAAGGATAACAAACGCAATTAATCTTCTTATGCAAGTATTGTTTTTTTTGTATAATTTATCGTTGGAAATGACAATTTTCATCATCTGTATTTCTTTTTCACGGATATAACTTTCTTAGGAAGAAGGTCGGCAGTTGCATTCATATAGAAATTTTAATATTTATAGACGTGAAGTGTCATCATTATTATTCCAATAGATACATCAATTGTTATTAACGATAACGAACGAAATTGATTAGAATTGGATAAATTATGTCACGAAAGACAACACACACAAAATCACTGCCTTGCCCGCAAAAAAGTTATCTTTATTATGAATAAAGAAGGTTACAAAACTTATCTTCCCTCTTTAATTTTCTATCTCTCTTCTCCAAAAGTTAATAGACAGTAAGCAACGAACACAGAGATACAAAGTGGATAAAAAACATAAATTTATGTTAAAAGTTATAATTTTTAACGCCGTTTGGTATATATAAGGAATGTGTCGCTTTATAGATAGCTGTCAAAATCTAATAATACAACGTGATCATTAGCATATAAATTCATAACATTCAAGCTAACAGTAATGTAGTAGGTGATATAAGAATACTAAGAGATAAAGCTGATCTATGCTTGCAAAATGAATATAGATATTTTGATATTTATAAATATTTTAATATTTATAAATATTTCAATATCTATAAATATTCTACTATTTATAGGTATTTTGATATTTATAATTATTTTAATATTTATAAATATTTTAATATTTACAAATATTTTAATATTTACAAATATTTTAATATTTACAAATATTTTAATATTTACAAATATTTTAATATTTACAAATATTTTAATATTTACAAATATTTTAATATTTACAAATATTTTAATATTTACAAATATTTTGATATTTATAAATATTTTATTATTTATTGCAAGCATTATGCTTGCAAAACAGACAGTTTATTTTGTGGCAATATTTGATTTTGCTTGCAGATCTGCAGATTATCAACCAAGCATTTTTTTCAACTAGATTTGTAATTGGTTAGAAAATAGATAAATAAAAGTGTAGGAGTAAAAAGCTAACCTGAATAACCAAAACTGATCGTAAATAAGTACAAACAACCACCCAATCGGACCAACCAGAACATCATACAGATTTGAACTCACTTATTATCTTATTAGCTTATTATTATATTAGCCTGTGCTGCCTTCCCTGCGTGACTGCCGACCGGAATGACCTTTGACCTCGAGAGGGGGACGTTATCTCCGAAGAGAACGCTCGTGAACCGCCAAACACGAGCAATTGCCAAGGGCACCTGTTAACGTTTCTCAAGAAACATTACAAACCGGTCTCGAACCCGGGAACCTCCGACGCTGGAACCAACCTGAAAAGAGACTTATATGCTTTGCCGACTGTACCACCAAAATCTAATGTAATCATTCGAAAATCGTCTTTATATATCTCCAAGTCTTATATTATAGGCTTTTTGTCTCTTTTACATTTCATTTTACTCTCATTTCCATTATTTTCTTAATTGGTCTGTTGTTGTTCAACTTTCTTCTTTTAATCCTCTTCATTGTAATCATAATTATTCAGGTTATTTGCATTCTCGTTAATAAGGTTACTGAACGTAAATAAGATCGTGCTTTCCCCTCTTTTTTCTCTCCCTTTTTCATTCTCTCTCTCTCTTTCTGTCTTTCTATCTATTTTTCTTTCCCTCTCCCACCCCCGTCCTTTATCTTACTCTTCCTTACTTCATATCTTCTGTCTGACTGTTTCACTCCCTTCTCCCTCCTCTCTTTCTCTTTCCCTCTCTGTCAATCTGTTTCGCCCTCTCTTTCTCAACTTTACTAGTTTTATTTAATTTGTTTTATATTTCTCTCCCCCTTCTCTTAAACAATATCGTACTTTCTCTTCCTCTTCCTCTCCCTTTTTCATTCTCTCTCTCTCTCTCTGCTTCTGTTTCCTTCTCTCTCTCTCTGTTCTTTTCCTGATTTTACTTATGCAAATATCACAATAACATGTTAAGCTATTGTTACTTTATAGAATTTTGATCTATATTCTGTATATATCTTTATTGCTAATATTTATGAGTATATCTGGAGATTCATAGAGATTGCATAATAACAGGCCAGGTGAGTTGATCAAATGTATTTTTTTTAGACTAATCAAGTTGTTTGCGAAATAGTGGTCTCCAGGAATACTTTTTATTTTTTTTTATCTATTTATCTTTTTAAACCTGAATACGTTAATTATTCATTATATATAAAAGGACAACAAAACAGCCACCGAATCTGCTAACCTGAATCTCTTAGCGACTTCCCTAAGTCTATAATCACCAGACTTGTTGCTGCCTTTCTTTTGTTCTCTTGTAAAATATTATTCCTTCAATTATCCTAAGGTTTACAAGTATAATCATTTAGGTTATTTGCATTCTCGTCAATAAGGATAACAAACGCATTTCATCTTCTTATGCTAAACAAGTATTTTTTTTTTTATTATTATTTTAGCGTTGGAAATGACAATTTTCATCTGTATTTCTTTTTCACGGATATAACTTTCTTAGGAAGAAGGTCGGCAGTTGCATTCATATAGAAATTTTAATATTTATAGACGTGAAGTGTCATCATTATTATTCCAATAGATACATCAATTGTTATCAACGAAAACGGACGAATTTGATTAGAATTGGGTAAATTATGTCATGAAAGACCACATATACACACGCACACAAAATCACTGCCTCGTCTACAAAAAAATAAAAAATGAAATATAGATATCTTTTTATTATGAATAGATAAAGATAACAAAACTTGTCTTCGCTCTTTAATTTTCCCTCTCTCTTCTCCAGAAGTTAATAGACAGTAAGCAACAAACAGAAAAAAAGGTGGATAAAATTATATTATTTCAAAGTATAGTTGTTCATTTTTGACGCCGTTTGGTATATATAAGGAATGACTGAAACCGCAGCGTTTGCACGCGCTTCGCCAATTCACTATAATCATTAACATATAAATCCGTATTTATCTCACTGGACGACTGTTTTTCGTGACTGGGTTGCCGTCTGTCTGTGTCTTTGTCTGTGATGGAGTGGAAAGTATGGCAACTACACACCCGGGAATTTATTTTTCTGTTGCTCATTGCACACCTGGTTGATTTACGTACAGCCATTAGCAATAGAGATCGTGATTAGTAGCTTAAGGTTGTCATTCTGTCATTCTGAGGTGGAAATTTCGCTGCAATTGACGTGTGATCGAGTGCTCTTGACACAAGCAATGTTCTTTAGAGGGTTTGTAAAAAGTAAATATCATAAGAATTTCACGGTTGAAGTGTACATTAAAAAAAAATAATAACAATTTAAACTTCACAATTCACGGCTTTTTTGTGCGCATCTCATTTTCAGGAGAAATACTTTAAGTGGAAGTTGAAACCTATGCTGGGAATGAGAAGGAGAATCATATTACTATTTTGACACTAGTTGTTTCTATTCTTATATATGCATACATACATACATGCATATATATATATACATAAATATATGTATATATATATATACATACATATATATATATATATATATATATATATATATATATATATATATATATATATGAATACACACACACACACACACACACACACACACACACACACACACACACACATATATATATATATATATATATATATATATATATATATATATATATATATACATATATATTATATATGTATATATACATATATATATATATATATATATATTTATATATATATATATATCTATATATATATATATATTCATATATATGTATATATATATATATTCATATATATATGTAAATATATGTATATATATATATATATATATATATATATATACATATACATATATTTATGAATCTACAATATATAGGCAAACACACACACACACACACACACACACACACACACACACACATATATATATATATATATATATATATATATATATATATATATATATATATATGTATATATATATATATGTATATATATGTATATATATGTATATATATATATATATATATATATATATATATATATATATTACCTATAGCTTATAGATGCATATACATACATATACATATAAAGATATGCATATCTACATACATCTACACATACCTAAACAGTTTATCAAGAACATTGTTCACAAATTTCACTTGAAGTGCCTTAAAACGGAAGAAAATAAGACATTATGTGCACATCTCCTTAGGGAAATTAATATACCAGTTGGAAACTTATCAAATGAAAATCGGTCCTTATATATCTCCAAGTCTTTTATTATAGGCTTTTTATCTCTTTTACATTTCATTTTACTTTGATTTCCATTATTTTCTTAATTGCTCTGTTGTTGTTCAAATTTCTTCTTTTAATCCTCTTGATTGTAAGTATAATTATTCAGGTTATTTGCATTCTCGTTAATAAGGTTACTAAACGTAAATATGATCGTGCTTTCCCTTCCTTTTTCTCTCCCTTTTTCTTTCTCCCTCTCTCTCTGTGTTTTTATTTATTTTTCTTTCCCTCTCCCATCCCCCGTCATTTATCTTACTCTTCCTTACTTTCTATCTTCTGTCTGATTGTTTCACTCCTTTCTCCCTCCTATATCTCACTTCCTCTTTCCCTTTCTTTTTGTCTGTCTGTCTCGCCTTCTCTTTCTCCCTTCACTATTTTTATCTCATTCATTTTATATCTCTCTCCCCACCTCTTATCCTTTCCATCCCCCTCTCAAACAATATTATACTTTCTCTTCCTCTTCCTCTCCCTTTTTCATTCTTTCTGTGTTTCTATTTCATTCGCTCTCTCTCTCTTCTCATCCTGATTTTACTTATGCAAATATCACAAAAACATGTTAAACTATTGTTACTTTATAAAAAAAAAAAAATAACCTATATTCTGTACATATTTTTAATGCTAATATGTATTAGTATATCTGGAGATTCATAGAGATTGCATAATAACAGGCCAGGCCAGTTGATTAAATGTATTTTTTTTAGACTATTCAATTTGTTTGCGAAGTAGTTAATACGTTAATTATTCATTATATATAAAAATACAACAAAACAACGACCGAATCTGCTAACCTGAACCTCGTAGCGACTTCCCTAAGTCTATAATCACCAGACTTGTTGCTGCCTTTCTTTTGTTCTCTTGGAAAATATTCTTCCTTCAATTATCCTAAAGTTTACAAGTATAATCATTTAGGTTATTTGCATTATCGCCAATAAGGATAACAAACGAAATTCATCTTCTTATGCTAAACAAGTATTTTTTTTTTTTTTTTTTTTTTAGCGTTGGAAATGACAATTTTCATCGTCTTTATTTCTTTTTCACGGATATAACTTTCTTAGGAAGAAGGTCGGCAGTTGCATTCATATAGAAATTTTAATATTTATAGACGTGGAGTGTCATCATTATTATTCCAATAGATACATCAATTGTTATTAACAATAACGGACGAATTTGATTAGAATTGGGTAAATTATGTCACGAAAGACCACATATACGCACACACACGCACACAAAATCACTGCCTCATCTACAAAAAAAAAAAAATATATATAGATATCTCTTTATTATGAATAGATAAAGATAACAAAACTTGTCTTCGCTCTTTAATTTTCCCTCTCTCTTCTCCATTAGTTAATAGACAGTAAGCAATAAACAAACATAAGGTGGATAAAAATATATTGTTTCATGGTACAGATGTTCATTTATAACGCCGTTTGGTGTATATAAACGGAATGACTGAAACCGCAGCGTTTGCACGCGCTTCGCCAATTCACTATAATCATTAACATATAAATCCGTATTTATCTCACTGGACGACTGTTTTTCGTGACTGGGTTGCCGTCTGTCTGTGTCTTTGTCTGTCATGGAGTGGAAAGTATGACAACTACACACCTGGGATTTTTTTTCTGTTGCTCATTGCACACGTGGTTGATTTACGTACAGCCATTAGCAATAGAGATCGTGATTAGTAGCTTAAGGTTGTCATTCTGTGGAGGTGGAAATTTCACTGCAATTGACGTGTAATCGAGTGTTCTTGACACAAGCAATGTTCTTTTAAGGTTTTGTAAGAAGTAAATCTCATAAGAATTTCACGGTTGAAGTGTACATTTATTAAAAAAAAAACAATTTAAACTTCACAGTTCACGGCTATTCTTCTTTATCTCCCTTTTTCATTCTCTCTCTCTCTCTGTCTTTCTATTTATCTCTCTTTCCCTCTCCCATCCCCCGTCATTTATCTTACTCTTCCTTACTTTCTATCTTCTGTCTGATTGTTTCACTCCTTTCTCCCTCCTATCTCTCTCTTTCTCTTTCTCTTTGTCTGTCTGTCTCGCCTTCTCTTTCTCCCTTCACTATTTTTATCTCATTCATTTTATATCTCTCTCCCCACCTCTTATCCTCTCCACCCCCCCCCCCTCAAAAAATAACGTACTTTCTCTTCCTCTTCCTCTCCCTTTTTCATTCTTTCTGTGTTTCTATTTCATTCGCTCTCTCTCTGTTCTCATCCTGATTTTACTTATGCAAATATCACAATAACATGTTAAACTATTGTTACTTTATAAAAAAAATTAACCTATATTCTGTACATATTTTTAATGCTAATATGTATTAGTATATCTGGAGATTCATAGAGATTGCATAATAACAGGCCAGGCCAGTTGATTAAATGTATTTTTTTAGACTATTCAAGTTGTTTGCGAAAAAGGGAAGAAGTCTCCAGGAATACCATTTTTGTTTATTTTTTTTAATCTAAATCTATTCATTATATATAAAAGTACAACATAACAACGACCGAATCTGCTAACCTGAACCTCGTAGCGACTTCCCTAAGTCTATAATCACCAGACTTGTTGCTGCCTTTCTTTTGTTCTCTTGCTAAATATTCTTCCTTCAATTATCCCAAGGTTTACAAGTATAATCATTTAGGTTATTTGCATTCTCGTCAATAAGGATAACAAACGCAATTCATCTTCTTATGCTAAACAAGTATTGCTTTTTATTTTTATTTTTTTTTTAGCGTTGGAAATGACAATTTTCATCTGTATTTCTTTTTCACGGATATAACTTTCTTAGGAAGAAGGTCGGCAGTTGCATTCATATAGAAATTTTAATATTTATAGACGTGGAGTGTCATCATTATTATTCCAATAGATACATCAATTGTTATTAACGAAAACGGACGAATTTGATTAGAATTGGGTAAATTATGTCACGAAAGACCACATATACACACGCACACAAAATCACAGCCTCGTCTACAAAAAATAAAAAATAAGATATAGATATCTTTTTGTTATGAATAGATGAAGATAACAAAGCTTGCCTTCGCTCTTTAATTTTCCCAATCTCTTCTCCAGGAGTTAGTAGACAGTAAGCAACAAACAGAAACAAGGTGGATAAAAATATATTGTTTCATGGTACAGATGTTCATTTATAACGCCGTTTGGTGTATATAAACGGAATGACTGAAACCGCAGCGTTTGCACGCGCGTCGCCAATTCACTATAATCATTAACATATAAAT
>NW_028234405.1:10401758-10409258 GCF_977035675.1 Penaeus japonicus | reverse complement strand
CTCTCTCTCTCTCTCTCTCTCTCTCTCTCTCTCTCTCTCTCTCTCTCTCTCTCTCTCTCTCTCTCTCTCTCTTTCTGTTCCTTTCCTTTTCCCTCTGTCTCTGTCTCTGTCTCTCTGTCTCTCTCTCACTCTCCTTTTGTATTTCATACGTTTCTCTTCCTTTTAGCAATTTGTCTCTCCCTCTCTCTACCAAGGGCATGTCTTTTTCCATGTCTCTATTCCCCCAATTTGATTTTTCTGTTCATTCCTATATTGCTCTCCACGCACCTTAGTCGATCTTCTGGTTTCAATTCCCTTTTTCGCATTCTTTTGTCTGACGCACTTAGCCCTCATCCCCCCCTCACTCCCTCCCTCCTTCACCCTCCTCCCTCAACCCTTTTTTATCCGTGCATTCATTTCTTTCTGATAAATTCTTTTCTTTCAATACTCCCACAGTGTCCCCCTCCCCCTCTGCCCCTATACTTTTCTTTCTCTCTAGCTCTCTTTCTCTCTCTCTTTGTTTGTTTCGCCTCCTCTCTCTCTTCTCTCTCTCTCTTTCTTTCTTATTCTCTATCATTCTCTCTCTCTCTCTCTCTTTCTCTCTCTTTCTTACTCACTCATTTTCTTACTCTTTCTCATTTTCTTACTCTCTCTCTCTCTCTCTCTCTCTCTCTCTCTCTCTCTCTCTCTCTCTCTCTCTCTCTCTCTCTCTCTCTCTCATTCCCCCTCTCATCATTCATTCATCCATTCATCCCTCCCTCCTTCCCTCCCTCCCTTCATATCCCCCCTATTGCCCGACCCTTAATCTCCCCCCCCCATTTCTTTTCAGATAGTCTCACCATCTCTTACATTCCAAATTCAGACAGACAGGTCCGTCTTGCACAGGCATAATAATTTCCTTCCCTCCCTCCTTTCCTCTCTTCTTGCAGGCAGGCATTCTCTTTAGCATCTCGTCTGATCCTTGAGGTTTTTGTCTCGCTTGCTTGCTTGCTTGCTTGATCAGGCATCGGAGAATTAATATGATTTGTGGGAGAGGTGGGCGTGCGACCTCAATATCCTTTCGACTGTGTTGATTGCCTTTTTTTTTCCTTTTTTCTGGTAGGATTTGTTGTTGTTTAGTTTTTTCTTTTTTCTGTCTCTTCTATCTTCGTTTGACTTGTTTTTCTTTTTTATTTCTTTTTTCTTATTTTTTTCGTTAGTCTTTCGATTACGATTCATATGATTTTTATAAAAAAAAAATCACTTCTTTATTTATGAGGATTTCGATTGTGATTTTTTTTCGTTTGTCATCAAGTGTTCATAAGGATTAGTTTTGCGGTTGTTTGTTTTTTTTACTATTTTTCTCTTCTATATGTGTAAAACCAACATCCTCTCTGGATTTTTTTTCTCTCTCTGCTGCTTGTAAGATGCACGGATATTTATCATTGAAGCGAAGAAAAACTTATGGGGGGAGGTCAATGCATATCGCTGAAGCTTCGGTTGCATATATATTTCTTTTATTATTCCTCGTTTTCACTTCTCTCTTTTTTTGTGTGTGTGTGGATTTTCGACTGCTTTTCATGTTCTCATGTCTCTGTCTATCTTTTTTTTCTATCTCTCTTTCTCTTTCTCTTTTTCCTTCTCCTTTTCCTTCTCTCTATCAATCTCTCTCTCTCTCTCTCTTTCTCTCTCTCTCTCTCTCTCTCTCTCCCTCTCTTCGTTTTTTCCTATATGCTCCTTCCTTTTACCTGACAGCTCTTTTGTTCGTCCTACATTACGCTCAGATATTCATCTTTTTGTTGTTGTTTTATCGTTTACTTGCCTCTCTCCATGTCTGCTGGTCGAGTCTGCTGCCCATCACCGCGAGAGAAGGATACACATCATAATGGAGTCACGTTCTTAAAACAGTTTGATTCTTGTGGGCCGTAAACGCGCGGGAAAAAAAACACCACGAGAACTCGATCGATCGGTCGTAAATGTAACAAAAAGCAAATACGCACAGATACCACTGGTATGAAAAAAAAGGTGGGGGGGGCAAAGAGAGGTTTTGAAAGTCGTGAAAAAGAGAGGACCCATAAAGAGACACAGGCGAAGAATGGGAGGCATAGAAGTGCGCAGCTTGACGCGGTGGAAAAGGGCATTTCTAGTATATGGTGATGATGGTCTGGACGCCTGGATACAAAGGCGGCGAGGGAATTTGAAGCTTCACAGGAAGGGCAGAATCTCGTTTGCATTTACAGAATGGATGAAGAGTTTAAGCATATTTGCCGTTTTAGAGCCTCCGGCATGGAAGTATGAATTTTTATGTATATGTGTATATATAGTTTATCTTTTTAAATTTCTTCAGTGCACATTTCTGTTGTCATTCTGTATTTTCGGGAATGTAAAGAGAGAGAAAAAAAAAATGTTGAAAAGTTCAAATAGGAGAGTACAAATAAAATATGTAGTTAATTAGCCACGTCAAATTATATGAGATGAATTCACCGGCTAAGACTAGAGAATTTTTTATGACAGAAAAACGGAAGATGACACATTGGCAGGAATAATCTCCAGAGTGCGTTATGTCAGTGACTGATGGAATCACACTACGGGCTTTTAAAAGGTGCGGGAAGCTGTCGGATGGAATGCAAACACAAAGAACCAGCTGGCTTAATAACATTCATCATCGGTGAAAAATCTAGGTCTTGGATATACTCCTAGATATAAAGAACGATTCTTAGACATAATTACATACTTCAAAATGTTTGATTTGACATAATTTAAAGCATGAAGTTTTTGTTATGGTGAAAATACACAGGCGCGAGGCATGGTATTCTTAAGTATAATGGTAAGCCTTTTCAATGTTAATTAAGTTGATGAAGATGGTTTAGTTACCATGTTATCGTGTCTTAGTCGTGCACTTAAGGAGAGAAACTGCACTAGTAAATGTTCAAAATCAAATAGCATATACTTTGGTGGATAGCATTTTTTTTCTTCAAAATAATCAGAGAAAAGCGACAAACCATAGAAAAGAAAAAATATACATATATGCCCTAAAAAAGACTAAAACAAAAGAAAACTCTAGATCACAAGTAAAACAAACAGAGTTAACAAAAAATCGTTAATCTGAACATCATCAGCATCTTCCTCTCTAATAAGGAATATCACACAATAATCCAGAACAGGAAAAAAAAAAAAAAAAAAAAAAAAAAAAAAACAGGAAGACACACATAAAACTTCTGTCTAACTTCAAGATATGGAGGAAGGACGTGATGCCTTGGACGTTACATTTACGTTCCTTTGACGGTGAATAATGGTCCCTTGGGAAAGGATTCTAAGATGTGAAGAAGGAGGAGAAGGAGGAGGAGGATATAGGAAGGTGTGTGGGGGGCGGGGAGAGGGGGGGGGGAGGATTCGTAGATTCTTGGAAAGAGAAAGACGTGGCAGGTTCATCTTCCGAGTGTTTCTTTTTGTTTTGTGCATGAGGCAAAGCACTTAAGAATTACTAATTAATAAAATATAAACTAACGCTGACTTGACACCTATTCTATGAATAAACATGATTCCTCACATTTCAATGTATATATATTTTTTTTCCTTTTTTTTCATCGCTTCTACTGTGCCGTATAGGCCTATTGTCTCCAAACATTTACATAGGATTTCAGTTGTTTTTTCCTCTTGCCTTATATTTCATATAAACGCCTTCCGCTTTAAAAAAAAAAAATCGTTTTAGTGAATATGAATACTTTTTCTATTGCTTATGACATAGGCCTACCTCCGACTAACCCATTTTAACATTATTGTTTATATATTCATTTTAATTAACTGATGTTCTTATTTTTCCCATTAGGTAACCAGACTTCACTCCAATAAACTTTATTTATACGATTATATTTCCTTCACGATCCACAATGTTATCATTCTTTTAAACCAAAGTTTATTTTGCTGATGTCCTTTTACTTTGACGATCATATGACACCAGTGACAACATTTCCTTTGTTTTACGTCTTCCTCACTTCTTGCAGCGTGTACTTCACTAAAGCGGCGTAGGGGGTAAACCAACTTCCTTTGGATAAAGTAAGTGTAAACCGAGATATCTAACCATGTAATGCGGTTAGGTGTAGTTAGATTCGGTTGGATGGACAACTTTCTCTTCCTCTGTTTCTAAATCTATGTCGTCCCTCTCTTTTTTTCTGTTTGTTTGTCACTCTATCTCTCTTTCTCACTCTCTCTCTTTCTTTCTTTTTCTCTCTCTCTTTCTCTTTCTCTTTCTCTCTCTCTCTCTCTCTATCTCTATCTTTATCTCTCTCTCTCTCTCTCTCTCTTACTCACACTCTTAATCTCTTTATCTGTCACTCTTACTTTCACTCTACCTATCTTCCTATTTATCTGTCAGTCTATCTCTGTTTTCCTCCCCCTCTGTTTCTCTCTCTCTCCCTCTCTTTCTCTCTCTCTCTCTCTCTCTCTCTCTCTCTCTCTCGCTCGCTCGCTCTCTCTCTCTCTCTCTCTCTCTCTCTCTCTCTCTCTCTCTCTCTCTCTCTCTCTCTCTCTCTCTCTCTCTCCCCCCCTCCCTCCCTCTTTCTCTCTCCCTCTCCCTCCCCCACTCCCTCTCTTCTTCCATATTTATCCGTCTCCTTCCTCCTTCTCTCCTCCTACATTCTCATCCTCTATCTCTTCCTTCAATACGAAACTAATGACTAACACATGCAACTTAAACACTTGAACATGCTCTCTCCTGACTCATTACTACTGCCGCGACGCACATTGATTGCCAAAACTCATCTGCCTCGATGTTGCAACTCGGCGCTAAAGACATCTTAGCTTTTCCTCATTCTTGCATTAGTGTCGTAAGATGCTTGGGTGCAGTCGCCGATAAGTGAGTGGGTTGTAAACAAGTTGTAGCCTGCTAAAACCTTTTACGATGTAAACAATGACCAAGGGAGACATGTCCTGCACGGCCAGGCTCTCTCTACCCCGTTTACACCGTTAACGGCTCCAGCATGTTTGGCAATAAAACGGTAGAGTTGCAGTGGTTTTGTAGGGGAGGCGGAGGGGGAGGGGGAGGGGGTAGGGGAGGGGGAGATGGGGGTTGAGGTGAGGATGGATCTCGGCGAAGTGAAAAGGCCTTCCTGTCTTCACAAGGACGAAAGGGACATGAGTATGTTTTTACGTTTTTTTTTTTTTTTGTTTTTTTTTGTATTTTTTTCATTCCTCGGTGAGTTAAGTAGGTTTCAAGCTAGCAGGTGTTTGTAGGTTAAAGTGCATTGATACTGCTTGCATGAAAAGCACTCGGGGTTCAAACAGCGTTCGCATCTCAAAGGTATTAGCGCGATACATGGAGAGGGCGGGTCCAGCCAGGAGGCGAGGTAACCTGGTGGGGGGGGGGAGACGGGACGGGATGGGAGAAGCAGGAGAAGGAGAAGGCGAAGGAGACACTAGAAACGCAAGATAAAATATATCCGTGTCCAATGCCGACGCCATGAGGGGAAAACCGCAGGGAAGTACAGAAGGAAGAGAGAAAATTATTAAAGGCAAAAAACAGAGAGAGGGAGAGAGAGAGAGAGAGAGAGAGAGAGAGAGAGAGAGAGAGAGAGAGAGAGAGAGAGAGAGAGAGAGAGAGAGAACAGTGAAGACCAGAAGGAAAGGTGCGTTGTCAAGGGACGTGGGGACCGGAGCTTAGGGAAACGCTCTTAGGAGGAGCTGAGATACCTGGAACCCGAAGGCGGGACACGTCGACGGGGTTACAGGGAGGGCATCTCTCACTGGCGCCACTTCCCGCGTCGGCGACGAGGCAAGAATTTAGTGACAAACGAAGTGGAGGATGAAAGGTTGAGAGGGAGAGAAACGAAGATAGAAAAACGGATCAGCTAGGAGAAACAGAGGAAGGGAGAAATGGAGGTTGGGGAGGGAGGGAGAGAGGGGGAGAGGGAGGGAGGGAGAGAGGGAGAGAGGGAGAGAGAGAGAGAGAGAGAGAGAGAGAGAGAGAGAGAGAGAGAGAGAGAGAGAGAGAGAGAGAGAGAGAGAGAGAGAGAGAGAGAGGGAGGGAGGGAGGGAGGGGAAGAGGGAAAGAGAGAGAAAGGGAAAGAGAGTGAGAGAAATAGAGAGACAGAGACAGGAAAACATGCAAACATACACATACACCTAAAAATAACAGAGACAAACACACAAACAGACACAGCAAATGAGAGAGAGAGAGGGACAGACAGACCCCAACAACGAACCACACATAACAAAAAAAAAAGAAAGAAAAATAAACAAGCCAGCACACAAACACAAAAATAGACCGGATAGAGTTACACACACACAAAAAAAAAAAAAATAAAAAATAAAAGAGGGGGGGTAGAGGAGGGGAAGAATGAGAGAAAGTGTGGTTAAGCATGAGTCTGTGTGTTTGTATATGTGTGGACGCGTTCATAAGACTGGAACTCCCCGGGCAGGACGAGTTCTAAGTCCAAGGCTGCGCGAAGTTTTCCTACTTTGGGTTATGCGAAATATACACACGCTTACACATCTGTTCCCCCCCTCCCCCGCCCCCCTCCATAATTTTGCAACAGATGTTTAATTTTTTGGTTTATTTATTTACTTTTTTATTTTTATCTTAATTAAATTTTCTGCATTAGTATTTCTTGTGTTTAAATGAACGTGATACAAGTGTTTACTTTGTGCACTAGTCTTTTTTTTTTTTTTTTTTTTTTTTTTTTTTGTTGAATTAGATCACTTGCAATGAAGGAAATCTCGTTTTGCTTGAGTTCATGGCTCCGCTCTGCCTCGGTTGTTGCATGCAGCATTTCTAATTCTGTTGTGTAATGTCGAGGACATCATTGTTGTTTTTATCATAATAGTGATAATGATGATAGTGGTAATTGATATCATTACCATCGTCTTCATCATTATTAGTAGTAATATTATTATTTGTATTATCACATCATCATTATCATTATTATTATTGTTATTATCATTTTCATTATTATTATTGTTATAAATATCATTATTATGATTATTATCATTATTATTATTATTATTACTACTACTATTATCATCATCATTACCATTATAGTTGCTACTGCTATTACTATTGCTATAGTTATAATGATGATGACGAGGAAAAAACGATAAAAGTCGGGCCTAATTAAGCAATTCTGAATCACTCTCTCGTTTTGGCTTTTTACGCATATTTTTGGGATATAAAATCATCATGAGCTTATAATATGTATGAAGAGACCATAAACATGATAAAGTCTGCAAGAAAAAGGTTATTTTTACACTCTTACTTAGAAATTATGGGTTAGTTAGTTGATAATATAACACAGGAAAAGGCTGAGTTTGCTAGAAACGCCGAATTTACGAAGGTCGTAAATACGCAATACGTATTTATTTAGTTTTTTAAAAACACGTGTCGATTTCACTAGTAATTTTTTTTTTTTCGTTTGGCGTTTTACTTTGTGTTAAGTTGATTACGGGATTAATGTTTTTTTTATTTTATTCGTTAGCTGTTACTGGATTTATATACTTTTGGTGATATTACTTTTGTTAGTAATGATGAGAGTGAGGGTGGTGGTGGTG
>NW_028234405.1:10389258-10391758 GCF_977035675.1 Penaeus japonicus | reverse complement strand
TTCCTAGGATTACAGTCCACTTCTATATCACACAGGTATAAAAATAGATCGCTAGAGTCATCAACCGATTAAAGGTATACACGTGATGAAATACGACTTCCTGCAGGTTATTTTCTTAAGATTTCGTTGTCTTTATGATCATCACACATAAATAGATACATTTAGATGAATTATGACTTATATATATACTTATGATAATGAAAGTCTCAACTTCCGTCAGATCATTTCCCTAAGATTATATTTACGCTCGAGTAAATAGAGGAATGTAAATAAGATTGAGGTACTTATATACAGAAATATACTTATGATATAAAAAATAGAATATGAGAACATTCCTCCGCTCTTAATAACATTTTCACTTTCCATTCAACTTCCGAAAGACGCATTCAAAGCTTCGAAAATATTAAACGTCAAGTTTCTGACCTGCTACGGCGAAAAAAGGAAAGGAAAAAACAACCTACACTCCATGAACGAGTATTATTCGACCTCCATTATCTTCTCCCCTCATTTCCTTCCTCTTACGCCTCTATCACCCTTTCTCCTCCCCTCTCTTCCTTCCTCTCTATCTTCCCTCAACCCTCCTTCTTTCTTCTTCCTTCCTCCCTCGCCTCCTTATTTTTCCTATGCTTATTGTTTTCCTCTCTATCACCCCTTCTTCCTACTCCATTCATCCCCATTTCCTATGCTTCTAACACCCTTTCTCCCTCCCTTTTTTTTCCCTTCCTTTCTGTATCCCATCACCCTTCTTTCCACCTCCCTTCTTCGCTTTTTTTTTCTACTCCTCTATCTCCATTTCCATATTCGCTCACCCTTCCTCCTCTCTTCTTCAATTCTCCCTACGCCTTTGTCACCCTTTCTCCTCCCCCCTTTTTTTCCCCTTCCACTTTATCTTCCATCACCCTTTCTCCCTCCAGTTTAATACGACATTGATCTCCCCCGCCCACGTACTCTACATGCCTAGCCCTGATGAGAGGCCGTTCCAAAGAGCTGCCTTTTAGCCGGTCGTGCTTTGGGATCGAGAAACTTTTTTTGGTTTCGGTCTGGGTGGTTGTGACGTCACGATGGTGTTTTTGGGATCGAGAACTTTTTTTTGGTTTTGGTCTGGGTGGTTGTGACGTCACGATGGTGTTTTTGGGATCGAGAACTTTTTTTTGGTTTCGGTCTGGGTGGTTGTGACGTCACGATGGTTTTTTTTGGGATCGAGAACTTTTTTTGGTTTCGGTCTGGGTGGTTGTGACGTCACGATGGTGTTTTTGGATCGAGAACTCTTTTGGTTTTGGTCTGGGTGGTTGTGACGTCACGATGGTGTTTTTGGATCGAGAACTTTTTTTGGTTTTGGTCTGGGTGGTTGTGACGTCACGATGGTGTTTTTGGATCGAGAACTCTTTTGGTTTTGGTCTGGGTGGTTGTGACGTCACGATGGTGTTTTTGGATCGAGAACTTTTTTTGGTTTCGGTCTGGGTGGTTGTGACGTCACGATGGTGTTTTTGGATCGAGAACTTTTTGGGTTTTGGTCTGGGTGGTTGTGACGTCATGATGGTGTTTTTGGATCGAGAACTCTTTGGGGTTTGGTATGGGTGGTTGTGACGTCACGATGGTGTTTTTGGATTGGGAACTCTTTGGGTTTCGGTCTGGGTGGTTGTGACGTCACGATGGTGTTTTTGGATCCAGAACTTTTTTTTGGTTTTGGTCTGGATGGTTGTGATGTCACGATTTTTTTGGGGGGATCAAGAACTTTTTTTGGTTTCGGTCTGGGTGGTTGTGACGTCACGATGGTGTTTTTGGATCGAGACCTTTTTTTGGTTTCGTTCTGGGTGGTTGTGACGTCACGATGGTGTTTGGGATCGAGAACTTCTTGGTATTTCGGTATGTGAAGACGAAACGTTGACTCTTTTTTTGGCGGAATTAATTGTCGCGATTATATTTTTGGATTGAGAATGAATTATTTATTCCTCTTTTTTTGGTGGATTTTGACATCGCAATGATCTTTAGCATCGAACGTTCTGGTAGATTGTGACGTCACGATCATGTTCCGTGATGACCCCCACCCACCCACCCATCCACCCACCCCTCTACCCTCCTACCCCGACCACCTCCAACGTTGATATTAAATTTTCAACATTCTATTCTGAGCGCCAGGAAGATGGATGGAAGTGAGTCCCGTCTTTAATTGGTTGTAAAGAAAATTAGTTATAATGACAGGGCGAGAGGGTGATGGAAAGCGTAATAATGTTGTAGCATAGTTAAGAATGCTGAAGTGTCCAATAGATATTTCCCACCCCCCCCCCGATTGTGTTCTGACGGGGGGGGGGGGGTGTTAGGCGCCCATGTTGATCATCATCCATCCTTAACCCTGATTCAAGCGGTGATGAAAATTTCATTGAAGGGACGTTGATTAAAAATATATTTTCCTAAGCTGATGGAAGAGTGAGTTAAGATTCCGGTTAACCGCTAGACGTATTTCATCGTATTTCTTTAGACGTGTTTCATCGTCTTTCTT
>NW_028234405.1:10369258-10376758 GCF_977035675.1 Penaeus japonicus | reverse complement strand
GCATCTTTCCTCTTTTTTTCTAAAGAGTTTTTAAACGTTTGTTGATGAATAACCATCATGACGCAAGTGTTGGTTGTTGATGTCCTAACTCTTGGAGACTGCACTCGAGGTCTTTATATGGACGAGTAATTGTTTGCTTGGAGAGAGATGGTGAAGGCGTTAGTGAGGGAGGAGAAGGAGGAGGAGGAGGAGGAGGGGGGAGGAGGATGAAGAAGAAGAAGAAGAAGAAGAAGAAGAAGAAGAGGAGGAGGAGGAAGAGATAGACAGATAGAGGGAGGGGGAAAGTACAGGTAGAGAGAGAGAGAGAGAGGGAGAGAGAGAGAGAGAGAGAGAGAGGGAGAGAGAGAGAGAGAGAGAGAGAGAGAGAGAGAGAGAGAGAGAGAGAGATAAATAAAAAAAAGAAAGAGAGAGAAGGAAAGATTAAGGGGGGAAGGTCAGACACACAATGAAAGAAAGAATAAACAGAAAAAAAGTGGAGGGGCTTACACAAACAGCCGCAGATACAGACAGCCATGCCTCTGACAGCCAGACAAGACTTGTATAATAAAAACAGCAAGGCACACAAAGAGATCCAGACAACGAGAGAAAAAACAAAAACAAAGACAAAACCGAAACATGCAGACAGACTTAGACAACCTTGCTACCCAACGTTTCAACGCAATAAACGACTCATGAACAAAGAAAAGACAAGACGTGGCAGTCATGCAGAGATAAAATAGGCCACAGAGCAACGTCATCGCAACTGCAAGATAAAGATCAGACGAAGAGGGCGGTAGGCTGAGGAGCAGTTCATCAGGACTAAGGATGCACACCAAGTTTCTCGCACAACATCGCTTCAAACTAAACAAACACTTGCGTCATGAGGCACAAACTGATATTCCCTCATGAGATATAATTAGTTAATGAACCAAACTCCGTGTGGCGTTTCTCGTTTACCAAAGTTTAAGCAGCGTGAAGAGGATACGAAAAAGGAAAGATGGAAAACTGACTGACTGACTGACTGACTAACCGAGACGTCTAGGGGTAGACCGCGGCGCCGTCCATACTTTGGCGGTTATTTCCGTTAGGATTTTTCAAACGAGCAATTAATAAAACCGTCGAACGTTACTGGAAATTCAGATGACGTCTAACGTCACCCCGAGAGACTACTTGGCTTTGAAAGCAGTGGAGTATAGATGCTTGATAACTCATGTGAGTGTGTTTTGGATAACGTAAATATCGGTTTACTTTTTCGGACGAAAATGAAAAGAAAATAAATAATTGAGGAAGAAAGGATATCTGAGGAAATTATAACTGAAGGCCCTGACCTTTTGCTATTGCATGATACTCTTTTATTATCATATTTACATTTTTCATACATGCTTAAAGATAACAATCTGTTGACGACAAATTTACCAGACGGCCTTCTGAGAAAGACTAAATATATCTTCAATTAATGCTCTGTTCTATAACATCTTGATCTTCTTGCTTTCAATGCTCCAAGTTATAAGCATATCGACGCATTTCTATATACACTCATCCCTCCATATTCCGATAACATGTTCGTAATTATCCTCTTGTGTTCTTATTACCCTTTATTCAGCTTTCTGTTATTCCCTCAATCTAATTGACTTTTTTTTCCCCACTTACTAATCCAACCACAGTTTATACCAGAAACTCGTACACCTCTACCAGTGCCGAAATATTTTTCTTTTCCATAATCTTCCTCGCATCAGAATGAAAGATCCTTGGCAAGCATAGACGGTGGTCGTTTACTGATACCTAAGGTGGAAGTGGAAGCTGTTATTATCTGAGAGCTCGCTAACAAATGTCTTTGGATGGTTATTTTTGTGTTTGTTATTGTTTTGCGTCATGGTTGTTGTATTGCTGTTTTTGTCATCGTATTTTTTTTTGTTATCATTACTTTGTTATCATATTCATCGTTGTTACTACCAACAACAGCAATGTTAATGTCAACAGCACCGACACAGATATTAGCATTATTATTATCGATAACTTATTATGACGATAACCAAAAGTATATATATATATTATATATATATATATATATATATATATATATATGTATGTATGTAAGTATATATACATAAAAAAGACTTTGCAATGCCTAAGCACCACATGCCCCGCTTGACATTCCAGAAAGTTCCTCCGTTAAAAGAGGAAATTAAAGCATTATATTTTGCCTTTCCTCTTCGTCTCTGTCTCTTTGTGTGTTTATTTCTCGAAGATGTATGGGTCTGGGATGATGAATGGGAAGGGAAGGAGGAAAGGAGAGGAAGTGGGAAGGGAGGGAAGGGAAGAGGGAAGAAAAGGAAGAGACAGAAAGATTCTAAAAAAAAAAGGAAAGAATATTACTAAGGAATATGGCTCATAAGGAAAGAGGAGAATGACAAAAAAAGTCTCCATATAAAAGAGAAAGAGCGAAAAAACAGCTAAAATATGTAAAAGGGTCGGCCATGAATAAAGTCATAACTGAAGGATCCGAGATAACGAAGAGGAAGACAAATGACAAAGAAAACGGAAGAGGAAGAAAAAGACGAATGGAGATGAGCCACGGGAGAGGCAGACCCGCTGAATAAACCCCAAGAAAGTAATTTCAGTAAGAGATAAGTTATTATTATTCAACTAAGACATTAGATGAAATAAGAAAAAGAAAAGAAAAGAGAAGGGAAAGAAAACTGTTGACTGGTGAGCTAAGTTTGCGAGAGCCTTTTGTAAGACGTATGTTGCATCCCTTTCGTGATGATATTTCTTGTCTGCACACACACACACACTCACACACACACACACACACACACACACACACACATACACATACACAAACACACACACACACTCATAAATGTGTATGTATATGTATATGTATGTATGTATATATATATACATACATATATATATATATATATATATATATATATATATATATATATATATATATATAAACCTTTGTTGAATAAACCGTGCATATGATTATCATTGACAGGTCGGTCAAAAGTATTTTTTATCTTTTCATGGGTATTAATCACGATTGATCACGATTTACATCTATAATTTTTGCAATCGTAAGAGACTTTAATTTTATATTTCATGGTTTATTTTCGAAAATATAGATTGTTGAAGAAACTACCAGTAGAACTTAATTATATATTGATGAAATAAGATGAAATAGATGAAAACAATCAGAAAAAAATGAGGGAAAGGGAGAGGGAGAAAGAGAGAGAGAAAGAGAAAGAGAGAGAGAGAGAGAGAGAGAGAGAGAGAGAGAGAGAGAGAGAGAGAGAGAGAGAGAGAGAGAGAGAGAGAGAGAGAGAGAGAGAGAGAAAGAGAGAGAGAGAAAGAGAGAGGAAGAAAGAGGGAGAAAAAAAGAAAGAGAGAAAGAGAGAAACAGAGAGAGAGAAAGAAAGAGCGAGAGCAAGAGCGAGAGAGAAACTACTCAAACACATCCCATTAGTCTTCCCGTATCCCAACCCTCTCCATTACGCTTCTCGAGACCCTAAAACTGAATATGCACAAAGAACGTGCTTCACCAGAGGCTAATGCTAACGGAGTGATTTACCAAGAAACAGTATAATACTGATTTAATGAGGGTCATAAGAACGTGGAGGTTGAGGGCGCTGGTTTAGGGACATATTCGGTCGGTTGGTTAATTAACCGTTGATTGCTGTAATTGCTAATGAAGTCTGACTTGCTGTTGTTCGAAGGATGTCGACTTTAAGGGTAGCAAGTTGTGTAACGTTTGTTTGTATTCATGTTTTGTTTTTTTCTTTCTCTCTCTCTCTCTCTTTTCCTCGCTGTACGTCTCTTTGCCTGTCTGTCTGTCTATCTGTCTCTCTCTTCCTCCCCTTTCTCTCTCAATCTCTCCCTCTCTCTCTCTTACTCACTCATTTATTCCCATCTTCTAATTCTTACATTTTGTTTATTCAGTTGTATATCACTGTCACACTTCGTTGTTCTTGCGTCTATGAACGAACCGCGATGGGCGCTTGTTTGAGATCGAGTCGTAAAATAAACATCATTTTAGTGTCCCGTTCGGTGTGATTTTCTAGCAGAGAACTTTTCTTTAAACGTTAGATAAAAGAAGAGAGAGACAGGAGAAAGGAATAGAAGGAATAGGACGGGAATAAAAGAAGATTAAAAAGAATGGGGAAGAAGATGAAGATGGAGAAAAAAAGGGGAAGAAGAAGGAAATGAAAAAGGGGAAGAATGAGATGAAGAAAAAAAGGGGAAGAAAACAAGGAGAAACAAAACAGAAGTAGAAGGAGAAGAAGACATTAAAGAATAAAAGAGAAGAGACCCCCTATCGTTAACCTTGTATGTTACAGAGAAGTGTTTGTGCGACCGTCGGTTTAGTAACAACCATAAGAGTTTGTGCAAACATCATTTGATTGAAAAGTTTATAATGATGCTAGTTTTTTTGTGCTTGTGTGCTTTTGTGTTTGTTTATGTAGTATTTGGGGGGTTCTAAATTTTCTTAATTATTTGTTTGCGGATGGCTTACGTGTACAAGAGGTACTTCTCTGAATATCACTTTCATTCTCTTTATATTCTCTCTCTATTTTTTTTTCTCTCTTTCTTTCTCTCTCTCTCTCTCACTTGCTCTCTTTCTCTATCTGTCTAAAGTGATAGATAAAAATGAAAAGAAAGTTGAAAATTAATAAGTAGAAAAGCAAAATAAAGAAAAAGGATTCGTTTTTTCAGCAGGATTTTGGATCTTTGACCTCTGTTTCCCCCTCTCTCCATCTCTACCATTTCTCTTTCTCTCTGGATATATATGTCTCTCTCCCCCTCTGTCCCTCCCTCATCCCCCCCCTCTCTCTCTTTCTCTCTCCTTCCCTCACCGTTCAATCTATCTATCCCCCGGTCCTATTTCGATGTTAGATTATACAACCCAATAGAAATAAAGAAAGTTAATTTTGTAATCACATTTTTGTAACTGCCTCTTTTAATTACTTTTCATACTGGAATGGCTGTAATCCTGTTGAAAATCGTGCTACTAATATGCGCTCACACATTTTCGTGTTTTGAATGAAGTTGATTTTTTTTTTTTTTTTTTTTTTTGCGTGTGTGTGTTTGTGATTTGATTGTAAACTTGAAAATTATTTGTTTGGTCGGAGAGGGGGATGGGGGGGGGGGTTAATATGGTGGTAATATGATGATGGTGATAATGGTGATAATGATGAGAATGCTGGTGATTATGGGGATGATGATGGCGATAATGATGAAGATGAAGATGATGATGAAGCGGAGGGTAATGGTAATGATGATGGTGATGATGATGAGGAGGTGGAAGAGAGGGATGGTGCCGCTGCTAATGTGTAAATGATTATGATGTTGATGATGATGATGATGATGATAATGAGGAGGAGGAGGTGGAATAACGATGATAATTGTGAAAGAAAGGAACCGAAAAGAAAAAAAAACTGAGGGAAATTTGCGACGAAAATAGGACACAGACACAGGAAGAAAACATGAGAGAGAAAGAGAAAATAAAAGAACTGTTGCTCTAACAGGATATTAAGAAACTTCTTATGTGCGCGTGCGTGAGTGTGTGCAATGTGCATGTGTGTGTTTGAGTGTGCGTGTGTGCATGTGTGTGTGTTTGAGTGTGCGTGTTTGTGCATGTGTGTGTTTGAGTGTGCGTGTGTCCATGCTTACATCTACGTCTATCTGGATGCATGTATGCGTGTGTTTAAAGCATCTATGTGTATTCATGTATATTTACATAAAACAAACAACTCAAAAACAGTTTCATGCAATATCGTTTTGCATATCTCTGAAACCTATTAAACTTCTCAAAACTTCTTCTTGAATCCGGACGTCTTGATTTCCAAGAAGTCGCTCCGTCTACAAGAACGGTTTCCTCTCTCAAATACTATTAGATTTTTTTTTTTTTTTTTTTTTTACATGACACTGAACTTCAACATCCTCCATCCTTTTCCATCCTACCCGCGTCTATCTCAGGAAAAAAAACTAGAAAGAGTATGAGGAGGAAGAATTAACTTACGGAATAATCTTGTTTATTTGTCTATGTTAGATTGAAAAAAAAAGAAAAGAATCGAGATTTCAACCTTGCATTTTGAAATTATGATCTTTCTCTCTGAATTATGGAAGTTTAGGGATGTTTCCTCTTCTCTTTCTCTCTTTCTGTTTTTATCTCTTTCTCGCTTTCTCTCTCTCTTTTTCACTCTCACTATATCGCTCTCTCACCACTTTATTCCCTTTCGTCCTTTCTATCTCTCATCTCTTTTACGATCTTTCTCTCTCTCTTACTTATCTACGTATCTCAGTCTGTCTATCCTTCCCATTCAATTATCTTTATCTTCGGTGGCGGATCTAGTTAATGTGATAAATTTCTCCACAACAACAAAATATACCATAAACTAAACGGAAATTTGTGAATGATTTACACATCGTAAATATAATCGTCTTAAAATTGAAATGAACAAAAAAAGCAAAACCTGGCCTGCACTCAGTCCCTTAATCACTTAATGTTAAATGACAGGTGACTGAGAGCAAACTGTTATGTTCACAGCGTCAATCAACATAAAAGTGTCACAGTTTGCTGCGATGTGCTCGAAAAAGCCCCTAAGCTGCTAAAAAGACCCACATATTACCTAACTCATGGTCTGGTGCTGCTAGTGCTTGGTGCTCTCACATTGCACATTCAACTCCCCCCCCCCCCAACCCCCACTTTTAATACATCCTGGTTCCGCCATTACATGTCTCCCTTCAACGTCCTTATTTTCTTCTCGTCTTTCTCTCCCTCCTTCGCTTTTACATGTTTTACTTGTTTACTTTTTTTTCTCTCCATCTCTCTCCTTCCTCTATCTCCATACTTTTTCCTCTTCTTCTTTGCCTCCTCTCTCTACACCTCCTTACTTATTCCTCTCCTTCTCTCTCCTCCCTCTCTCCTTCCGTCCGCCTCTTTTCTCTCCTCTTCGTATGCATTTATCTCCTTGACAGCCTCTTCGCCTGAGTTACTTGAAGTTTAACCCGACTGCCCGGCTGATTACCTCTGGATTCGGGTGACTTTTCCTCCTCGTCCGATTCAATTAAAGATTCACAACATTTCGAGACTGATTTGCGTGTCATGTATTTTTTTCTTTCTTTTTTGTGATCCGGAAAGTTATCGTTCTTTTGGGTTTTGATTTTTCTTCTGAGGATGATTCGATTATTCATAGCCTTTCGTGGTTTATTTTCTTTTCATTCGTACTTTTATTTTGTATTTTTTAAATTCATCTTTTAACCAATGATAAAAAAAAACCCAGATGATTTCGTCCTATTAGCACACTTTTTTGGTGATAATCTTACTCCAAAAGAACCTAAATATTTTGAAATTAGTGAAAAACATTTAGAGACTCCTTAGATTAAAGGATAAACCCTTACAATATCCAGGTGTTTTGTACCATCCGTCTTTAATATTCATGAGCGCTTATTACGAAAAGTTAGAAGACTTGCCGTTAAGAAAATATCTTCTCTAAACTGATTTTTAATTTCCAT
>NW_028234405.1:10344258-10354258 GCF_977035675.1 Penaeus japonicus | reverse complement strand
GAAAGAGAGAGAGTAAAAGAGAAACAAAGAGAAAAAAAGAGAAAGAGGGAGAAAGGAAATTGACAAAGACACAATTGGGAAACGCTCGAGAGAGAGAGCGGAGACTTTCCGATATTCAGGGCACGTTCTTCAAGTGGTCGTTGCAGCCCCTTGATGGCTTGAGGTGGTAAGCGCTGCCTGGGAAAATACAGCAAGACACACGGCAACATGCATAAAGTTAGAAGAGCCTTTTCTACGCGTACGAGCGATATACTGTACATATACATAGATTTTATCATTCATTTATAAACCTGTACACGTACGTATACATACATGTACACTAAGGTACAAACACACACACACACACATGCACGCACAGACACACACACACACACACACACACACACACACACACACACACACACACACACACACACACACACACACACACACACACACACACACACACACACACACACACACGCACACACACATACCCACACAAACTTACATAACCTATTGTAGCTGTACATAAAAACAAAAACAAAAACAACTTCAAACCAACAGGTTATTCAAACAGCGTTGTAAGGCCATATATTAGGTCAGATAAGGTCAGAATGAAATAAGGATACTGAAATCCGGAAAAAAAAGGTAAAATAAGGTTCCGGATAAGTTAACACAAACTCAAGATAGCTTTGGCGTTAGTTTACATTAAGGGAGAAAGGATCTTGAGAGTTTGGAAACTAATGGAAAAGGACGAGGAAAGGGTACCTAGAATCAGTACATGGGAAAGTCTTTAAACTTTGAAAACTTTCTAGCCACAGACTGAAACTTATTTTCGGTTCATATTGCCATGCATACACACATACACAGAGAGATAGGTAGATAAACAGATAGATATATGTAGCTCTATGGATAATATACAGATAAAGACATGCAGCTCTATGTATACATATGTAAGTAGATATAGATATAAACTGATAGATTTTGAAAGATACATATATCACTTCCGCTTAGGAAATAAATTCGTCACAATCAGTCAACATATGTCATGTCATGTAAATTTACGTCACGTCACAGTACCATACTTGCTTCGTCTCTTCTCTCATTCTAAGTTCTTGAGTTCTTAATCTTCTCTCTTTTCCTTGTTCTCTCTCCTGTTCTTCCACTACCGTGTTTTAATCGCTTGATTGATAGCCCTTCTCGTCTCGTGTTCATTCGCTTTCTATTGGTTGTTCTTCTCTCTTTCCTCTTTGTTCTCCTGTTCGTCTTGTGATCGTGTGCAGCTGTTACTCTTCCTATCTGAGAGATGGACTGTTCTGGTTATCACTTGATCTTGTCTGTTATATTGTTTTCATTTCCTTGTTTGATTTTTTTTTCTATTCCCCCTCTTATCTCCTGTATTACGTTACCCCTTTCCTTACATTTTCTTCTGTACGCTTCCTTTCCCTCTATCCCCCTCGTCTGATTTTTTTTCTTCTTCTACCTTCCTCACTCCTTCTTCCTTCTCCCCCTTCTCTCCCACCTTCTCCGTTCTCCCCCTTATCTTTCCTTCACCCCTCTCCCCCCTTCCCCCTCTCTCTCTCCCCTTTTCCTTCCCCTCTTCTATCTGTTCATGCCCCTTTTATCAGTGCTGATCACTTCCTCTTTCCCCTTACACTGCGTTCATTACCTTATTAGATGTTCTTTATCCACTTAGCATGGGACTTCTAAAAGCTGCCTCTCTCGACGTGTTATAAACATGTCCTGGCGCTTTGCTGTTCTGGCTGTTCCTGATTGGACGATCTTACCTCCTTTTCTTCGGTGGAATGACTCTCGTCTCTACTTTCTTCTCTTGCGTTTCCTCTTCCCCCCTTCTTCTTTTGTCTTGGTCTTTTTTTATTCTCCTCTTCTCTTTTTTGTGTGTTTCTATTACTTTTGTGCTTTCTCTCCTCTTTTCTTTCTTGTCTTATGCTATTTTAACTCTCCTACTCCCTCCTTCTTCATTCGTTGCTCTCCATATCCACCCCTTCAGTGACTCTCCCATACCCATTTATTTTCCTCACACCCTTTCCCTCTCCTTCTCTCCTCCCCCTCCTTTATCTT
Organism: Penaeus japonicus; assembly: GCF_977035675.1. Classification (NCBI taxonomy): domain Eukaryota; kingdom Metazoa; phylum Arthropoda; class Malacostraca; order Decapoda; family Penaeidae; genus Penaeus; species Penaeus japonicus. Next base: position 10,352,194 of record NW_028234405.1, on the reverse strand, counting down.
TCAATTTATCTCTCCTTTTCCTTTCATCCTTCCTTCGTCACCCTTCCCGCTACTTCGTCCCTCTCCATTCATCCCATTTATTTCCTTTACTCTTTTTTTTCTATCTCTCACTCTTTCTCCCCTCCTCTTTCTCTCTCTCTCTCAATCTTTCTCTCCCCCATCTCTCTCTCTCTCACTCTTTCTCCCCTCCCTCTCTCTCACTCTTTCTCCCCACTTCTCTCTCTCTCATTCTCCCCCCCATCTCTTCTCTTCCCCTCCCCTATTCCTCCCACCCCATCTCTTCTCTCTCCCTCTCCTTTCTTCCCGCCCCTTTCATCAATCAACCTTCCCTTCTCATTACCCACTCCCGTGTCCCACTCTTCGTCCAGTGACCCTAGATATGATACATAACATCCTCTTCATCATTAGCAATTGCAACAAATGTCCGGGCAATATTGACAAGGGAGGAAACGTGTCTCGTTAGGTCGATTTTTTTAGCCTAAATATGATATTTTGTTTCTTTTTCTCGGGGAAGGAAGTCTCACTGTTAGACTTGTTTCCTGTTTACTTTCCCATATATAGGCTGTACGAGGAGGAAATGTTTTGTTGTGGTTATTATTATTATTTTTTTTCTTCTTATCTCTAACAATTTTTTTTTAACTTTACTACGGCTACTGCTGCTACTATTACTACTACTACTATCACCATACATAGCAGCAACAACCACTATTACCCCCCATCACTACAACCACTACCACCAACACACGCACACCCCCCCCCCCCCACACACACACACACACCCTAATCTCACTCCTACCCTTACGCTACTCTAAGAAGAGAGAGAAAGAGAGAGAGAGAGAGAGAGAGAGAGAGAGAGAGAGAGAGAGAGAGAGAGAGAGAGAGAGAGAGAGAGAGAGAGAGAGAGAGAGAGAGAGAGAGAGAGAGAAGGAGAAGAAAGAGAGAGAAAGAGAAAGAGAAAGAGAAAGAGAAGAAAAAAAAGGAAAAGAGAGAGAGAGAGAGAGAGAGAGGAGAGAGAGAAGAGAGAGAGAGAGAGAGAGAGAGAGAGAGAGAGAGAGAGAGAGAGAGAGAGAGAGAGAGAAGGAGAAAGAAAGAGAGAGAAAGAGAAAGAGAAAGAGAAAGAGAAGGAAAATGAGAAAGAGAAAGAGAAAGAGAAAGAGAGAGAGAGAGAGAGAGAGAGAGAGAGAGAGAGAGAGAGAGAGAGAGAGAGAGAGAGAGAGAGAGAGAGAGAGAGAGAGAGAGAGAGAGAGAGAGAGAGAGAGAGAGAGAGAAGAGAGAGAGAGAGAGAGAGAGAAAGAAATAGAGAGAGAGAGAGAGAGAGAAAGAGAAGAGAGAGAGAAAGAAAGAGAGAGAAAGAGAAAGAAAGAGAGAGAAATAGAGAGAGAGAGCGAGAAAAAAACAAAAATAATCACCCAACCATTTCCAACCTCTTCCTTATCTTTTCCAATCTGACACCAAAAGGCCGGGAAGTCTGAAAGGGAAAATCCTCAGAGCGGCAGAGAAGGTCATTTATCCTCACCACTTTGGGGATGAAGATTTTCCTGAGCGGAGGCGAAAGAGAAGAGGGGGGAGGGAGGGATTAAGAGAGAGAGAGAGAGAGAGAGAGAGAGAGAGAGAGAGAGAGAGAGAGAGAGAGAGAGAGAGAGAGAGAGAAGGGGATGTGAGAGGGAGAGGGGAAGGAGATGGCCAGGGGGGAGAAAGGGAGAGAGGGAGAAAGGGAGAGAGGGAGAAAGGGAGATGGAATGTGAGATGACCACAGAAATAGAGAGAGAGAGAGAGAGAGAGAGAGAGAGAGAGAGAGAGAGAGAGAGAGAGAGAGAGAGAGAGAGAGAGAGAGAGAGAGAGAGAGAGAGAGAGAGAGAGAGGGGACAAACAGACTAACAGACAAATATAAAAACCAAACACAAAGGACAATTTCCCGGCATTGGCTGATCGCAGACGTCCCTTGTATGCGACCAGCCATGCAAGGGACGCGCGTGTTGCACCAGTGGGAGAGTTATCAGGTGATAATCCCACAATGAATAACTCTCATAACGCGGCCAGGGTTGAGCAGTCGCTGGTACGAGAGAGAGAGAGTGAGAGGGAGAGAGAGAGAAGGGGAGAGAGAAGGAGAGGGAGAGAGAGAGAGAGAGAGAGGGGGGGGTGGGTGGGGAAGAGAGGAAGAGAAAGATAGAAAGAGAGAGAGAGAGAGGGGGGGGTAGGGAGGCGGAGAGTTAGGGAGAGGGAGAGGGAGAGGGAAAGGAAAGGAGAGAGAGAGAGAGAGAGAGAGAGAGAGAGAGAGAGAGAGAGAGAGAGAGAGAGAGAGAGAGAGAGAGAGAGAGAGAGAGAGAGTGGGAGGGAGGGGGTGGGGAGAGAGGAAGAGAAAGAGAGAGAGAGGGGGGAGGTAGGGAGGGGGAGAGTTAGGGAGAGGGAGAGGGAAAGGGAGGGAGGGCGAGAGAGAGAGAGAAGGAGAGAAAGAGAGAGGGAGAGAGGGAGATTTCAATGTAATATATACAACATTTGTATTAACGTCCTGTAATAACACACACAAATAAACACACACACAGTTTACTATATATCAATTATTGCATCCATTAATTTCCATCTATGATTTTTCTTATTAATGTGATTAAATGAATGATCTGATTAGTTGATTCAACGAAATACAAAAGAAGACTAATTAATTAGGTTACAAAGTGAGTACATAGGAACTCCGTAATCATTATTACTATTATCATTATTATCATTTATTTATTTATTATTATTATTATTATATATATATTTTTTTTGGGGGGAGGGTATATGCTCATATTACATCAATCGATTCAGACAATTTGGATTTTTTTTCCTTTGTGAAATATAATTCGTATATCAGTCAATGCTAATGCCTTTTCATATTGAAATGCAAATACGCTTTTGAATTCTGACGTGACTCCGTATTGTGGCTGACAGGATATTTTGATCCTGATGCTCTTTTTCTCTCTATTTTCTCCTCTTTCCTCTCTCTCTCTCTCTCTCTCTCTCTCTCTCTCTCTCTCTCTCTCTCTCTCTCTATATATATATATATATATATATATATATATATATATATATATAAACACACACACAAACACACACACACACACACACACACACACGCACACACACACACACACACACACACACACACACAGCACACACACTACACACACACACACACACACACACACACACACACATACACACACACACACACACACACACGCACACACACATATATATATATATATATATATATATATATATATATATATATATATATATATATGAACTATTACTTTTTCTTTTCTAGTTAATGTTGAACAAAAGAGAAAAGAAAAAAAAACGAAGAAGAAAAAAGGTCACCTTTTATTTTATAGATATATCTTATAATTTCTCTATTTATTTTTCTTTATTGTTATTTTTCTTCTTTGTTTATTGTTATGGTCGTATTGATGATTTCTTATCATGAGGATTTTTGTTGTTGTCAGTGAGTGCATTTCCAACATCTTTCTCTCTCTTTCTCTTCCATACCCTCTATCTACCTCCCTCTCTCTTTCTCCCCATCTATCCTCTCTCTCTCTGTGTTTACGTAATACGTCCTCCTCTCCCTCTCCATAAATTCTATTAATTCCATCGTTCTCCTCCTAACCCCCTCTCCTCCTCCCCATCAACATTCCCCTTCAACACACATTCCAAAAATCATTAAAATACAAATTTCTCTCCCACGCTTCCTCCTGGATGAAGAATGAAAAAAAAAAAAAAAAAAAAAAAATCCAAAATGCCTGGAATCCTATAACTCGCATTGCTAGAATATTAACGTTTGTGTTGTCTTTCTTGATATGTTGAATTCCGCGTATAGGAGAGGACAGAAGCAATATCCTACATTATTAAATAGATAAAATTGATAAGTTCATTTTATTATATATTTGAATGTGTCATGATATGAAATATGCTTCTGCAGATATCAAAAGAAACTATGTATTTGATTATATTGTAATAATACTGATGCACTTACAGTTATTATAGGAGAGTGCCATTGTTACATTGAATAAATTCTGAAATGTAAAAAAGAAAAAAAGAAAAGAAAAAAAAATACGCAAAAATATCACACATATATTGAAAGACAGAGAGATATAGATATTCATAAACACACACTAATAAAAAATTAATATTTCCAATAACAAGAATAAGACATATCATCACAACAACCTTTCGCCAAAAACAAAATATATTAATGTGATTTTTTTTTTCTTCTTCCTTCGAATTCTACAACGATGCTAGAGAATATTAACGTGTGTGTTTGTGTGTGAATTTGTTTATGTGTATGTGCGTGTTTGTGTGTAATTGTGTGTTTGCGTGTGCTTGGTGTGTGTGTGTGTGTGTGTGTGTGTGTGTGTGTGTGTGTGTGTGTGTGTGTGTGTGTGTGTGTGTGTGTGCGTGGTGTGTGTGTGTGTGTGTGTCTGTTATTATATATTCATACAAGGTGTATTCGTATCTTAAAGAAAACTTTAGCATCAAGTTTTAGATGTTTTACATTACGTGATTTTGGGATTAACAAAAATAATCTTAATCTTATATCATAATATTTCCATATACCTATATGTATCTCACCATATATATATGTGTCTGCGTTTTTGAAGTGTGCGTAGATACAAAGGTAGACAGATATATTAATTCTTAAATATAATTAAACAGTATTTACAAAAATAAGTACAAATAAAGATATAAATACAAGCCATTATAAGAATATACATATCTAAATATATCGTAACTTGAAGTAAAGATATCAATCACCATAAACACAAATACAGATGAACAATAATCCAAAAAAACAAACAAACAAACAAACCATTTAACCCTTTCGCCTCTACCTCCTCAGGACGGCCGCCCTTCTGCCTCTTTCCACGATGCTGGTTCCGCCCCCGGAGATCGGTGGCGTGGAGAGCCCTGACCAGCCCTTAGAAGCCCCCCTCAGGTGCCCTGGAGTGACGCAGTTCAACATGACAGACACCCAGCTGACGGTACAGTGCGAGGGCAACGTAACCTGCACAGCGCTTGATCTTCAGCCGGGCGCTACCATCGTGTCGCCGATTCTGTTGAGTCTGAGCGGGGTCGCGGGTGAGTGTTTATTCATTTATTTATTTTTTTATTATCATTTTTATTTTTTTTTATTCGTTTATTTTATTATTTATTATTTTGTTATTTTTATTTTATTATTTTATTATTTTTTTGTGGTCATTATGAACGTCATTGTCGTTATCATCTTCGTTGCCGCTGTTATTTGTTATCAATAACGGTATTATCTTCATCACTTGCAATGTCATCATATCAGTCATCTGACCAGTATCTTAATCATCCTCACTATCTAATAGCATCTTTATCATCATCATCTAGATCAAGATTATCTTCACTATCTTCACCATCAATAGCATCTTCACCATCATCTTCATCACCAACAATCTTTATCATCATCGTCTTCATCATCACCGTCAATAACATCCACATCATCACCATCACGGTCAATAGAATCTTCCTCATTATCATCATAATCATCAACATCAACATTTTTATCTACAACACCACCATAATAATTTTAATTTTCTTTGAATTTTCCTTTCCTCCTCATTATTTCTTTAGTATCTATTCAATATTTGTCTATTTTTCTTCTCAATTTCGTCTCTTCTTATACACACTGATTCTCCGTCACGAATTTGAGGTTTAAAAAGGGAAGTATTTCATGCCCTCAGAATAACAGATAAATAGCCCATCAACTGCCAATGCTACCTACCACTACCAAAGAATAATAGGCCTATCCATAAAACAACGTTTACCTACTTACTTTCTAGCCTTTTGTCTGCTGTATATCACACCTAAACCTACGAACAAACTAACAATTCAACGCAACATTTAAAAAAAATATAAAAAATACGATAAAAAAAAGATGTTTACCACCTGGTTCTCCTTCTCGCCACCAGGGCAAATATGGGCGCTGTACTACCTCTACACGTCGACGAGGCCTCAGCAATCTCGCACCGTCTTCTTCGTCCTCTTGAGCACTTTGATATGGACGGATCTCATCGGCAAAATTATTACGACGCCGCCCGCCCTCATCGCCTACGTTCACCATGGCTGGAAAGGAGGGGTAAGTAAGTGTCTTTGGATGAGGGTGTGTGAGGGGGAGTGGGAGAGGGAGGGAGAGGAGAGTAGGGAAGAGGGGAGGAGGGGAGGTGGGAAGGAGGAGATATGAGGGGAAGGAGGGAAGAGAGGAGAGTAGGAAGGAGGGAAGAGAGGAGGTGGGAAGGAGGAGATATGAGGGGAAGGAGGGAAGAGAGGAGAGTAGGAAGGAGGGAAGAGAGGAGGTGGGAAAGAGGAGATATGAGGGGAAGGAGGGAGGGAGAGAGGAGGCGGGAAAGAGGAGATATGAGGGGAAGGAGGGAAGAGAGGAGGTGGGAAGGAGGGAAGAGAGGAGGTGGGAAAGAGGAGATAATGAAAGGATGGAGGGAGAGAGGGAAGAAATGTGGGAGGGATTGAAGATGAGAGGGAATGATGAAAGGAGGGAGGGAGAGAGAGAATGGATGATGTAATTTCCTTCAGTAGAGGACCAACTTCTCATTTGGTTGAGACAGAGTAGGATTGCAATAAGCAACATTATACGCTATTGGAGATGCAACACGTTTGTGCAGCGACCAGATATCGATACAGCATCGTTTTTTTCCTCCTTTGAATATCACCGATACCATATATGACGAAGAAATAAATAAATATAAAAAAATCAATCATAAGTGTCCGCAATTAATTAACGTGACTCATGCGCGTCTAATATGTAACTGCATATACGTCACGAACTCCTTCTTAAGGTGTAGGACGGTGTCTTATTCCGAAGGACTTTTGTTAGCAGGTGGAGACTCTACCCCCCCCCCTCCCACCCCCCCATGGATAGTATTCCCTTGGATTACCTCACGAACTCGGACCGAAGCCAATATATTGTTGTAATATGTTCTAATAATACATAATGATACCAGTTTTTTACGAATGCAAAAAGGAATTAGTTGGGACAATAACAACACTTGTTTGTTGTATGTTACTTATCTGGAGAGGTTTCCATTATATTTCGTTTTCTTTTATACCTCTGGAAGTTATGGATTCCTTCGATATCAAGGATTTATGATATAGTCCATCCTTAGTTTACTGCCCAACTTTTATATAACGGGGCAGCCTCGAGATGTGGTTTATATTAACTGTTCCACTTTAGGCTTTGCATCCAAGATCGTCTTTCACTGTTATTTTACAGTTTACCTTTGTGTCTGTGCGAGCCTTACACTTCTTGGTCGTTTTATATTTACTGTTTTATGTAACTATATGTACGCTCCTTTTTAAATTTACCGTTTAGCTTTGCTTTAGATGCTTAGCTTTCAGTGGTCTTCTTTGTTAACTGTTTGTACATGTAGTTTTGTAAACAAGTTCGTGTTCCATCGGTCCAATTGCATTTGCTGTTAAATTTTGGTTTCGTGTGAGAGCTCCCCTTTCTTTGTTTTCAGCTATTTGTTTGAATGGGATATGTTGCAAACCTTTTTCAGAGTGAATCCAGGAAGTTCTCAATAGTTTCCTTAAAGCTTACAAAAGAGAAATTATCTTTGGTTGCAAGTTACATCATAGGCCTATCAATTAAAACACTGCAAAGTACGACACGAATTCCAGAACTCGAAGGAAAAGGAAAATGTTTGAAAAGATTATCGCAAAGGATCAAACTAAACTTTTTTTTTCTGAACACGGGAAGAAAAATGAAAGAAAAAAGAAAGAAAGCAAAGAAAATACTAATTAGGTAAGTAAGCGTAAAGGAAGATTTGGGAAATGATTTTTTTCTTTCGTTTTTTTTTTCTTCTTCTTTTCACGATAAGTTGGTGGTGATGTTTTGACTTTATCGTCCCATTTCAACGGC
>NW_028234405.1:10317354-10319854 GCF_977035675.1 Penaeus japonicus | reverse complement strand
CGATCGTCTTCAGCAGTTTATGCAAATGAATGTTCTATTTAACGTGGGAATATTAGACACGATATCCGCATGCTGCTGTGTGCAATGTGCATTTTGTATTTGTATTCATCACATTTTGTCTATTTTGTACATTTGATATTAAATGGGTGAATAAAACAAAAACAAATAAATAGCTAAATTAATGAAAAGCTAAAAGAAATAGTAAATAAACGGAATATGAGTAAATAGGTAAAATGAAGAAATACGTAATTGGAAATATGTGAAAAAAAAGAAAAAAAAATCAACATGCGGAAGATAAACCATAAATGAATAACAAACGAAAAACACAATCACGGAGAAAGGAAAACAACATCAAGATAAATGCTTCTTAAGCATTCCTGAAAGATTCCTAGCCACTCCTTCCGGGGATCCTGTTTAAGGCGGTTGTAACGCGGACTCGACACTCTCTAATCCTTCGAGCAATTATCCTTGTCGGCGATCTCTCTATCTCTGGAGTAACGGCGTCCTTATCCCCCTCTGCCTCTTGGGTGTGCCTATTGGTGATGACCTTGGCCGTTATAGGCTCGTCTTTATCCTTAAGACGGTCCTTCGACGTCAACATTGAGTCGCTCTGTTGCGTCTCAAGAAGTCTCGCGAACGCATTATGTGGTGATGTTATTACTTCTTTCTATGTTGGTGTTATGATTAAAATTCCGAAGCCCGAATCGTTATCGTCTTTTCCACTCAGCATATTTACGGCGTCGTTGTGTTTGTGCAAATTGCAACGACCAAAGGAGGGAGTGATCGATTACGTTCAACACGAATTACGTTCAACAAGATCATTATACCAAACAGCGTGGAAGTCCGAGGCTGTTGGTTTATTCCAAGAGGCAACAATTGTCAATTAGACACCTGAATTGACGGTCAATTGCAATTGTAGCCATTCGGGAAGGGCCATTACGAGCCTCTGGTGGGGTCTAACGAGGACCCACCTACACAGCGTTTGAAATTTGGTAGCAGGGAGATCACTCACGCCGAGGGATACGTAATGGCTGACGCTGCGTCCATGTTAACGGCCGGGTCTGTTAAGTGTCTTGCGAAGGCCATTATTGCCATGGAGCAAGTTGACGGGACTTGAGTTATGAGGGCCGAGGTATCATGCTGTCATGTCTAGCGTATAAGAATTATAGAATAATTAAGGTAGGGACAATGAGAATTGCATGACCCTCCTGGAGGTAGCGTACGCACGAAGACAATTAATTGGTCTTAATTACCCGAGTTAGAGCGAAGGTGAAGGGGATGAGGTTGTCCAGGTGTTATGGGGTTCGGGGTGGTTCATGGAGCATGAAAGACTTCTGGACGCGATGACGTCCTTGAAGAGGGGGTGGGTAGGGAGGCAAGGGGAGGGGGATGGGTTGAGGTGGAAGGAGGGGGAGGGAGGGAGGAAGGGTGTAGGATAGGAGGTTGGAGGATGGCGGCAAACGCACGAGGATCGGGAGGGCGTCCTAGACTGTCAAGGGGATGTGAGGGCGGGGGCGGCGGCGGAGCATAAGGGGGCCGGACACTGGCCAGGCAGGACAGTCGCCTCCGAGGACCGAGGGCGTCGAGTGGTGTATTCCCAGGCCTCATCCGTTACTCCAACAGTCATCACTCCTCGTCCGTCCGTCGGTGCATGACTGTATGTGCATGAACTCCTTTCGCCCCTGGCAAGGTAAGTTCCCCCTGCCTGCCAGACGTGAAGACGGGACGGGTTCCTTCGCATGCAAATATTTCTAGAGTAAGTCCCGTTTTAGGAATGGCTTTATCTAGTAAATATTTAGTAACTCACAAATGAATTTAGAACCTTAGCTTTCCGACATTATGAAAATTAATTCACGCAAAGATCCCTGAAAAAAAGTCTTCCACAAAATCTGTCAAAAACTGCATGAGCGAAAGAAGAAAGAAAGAAAGGAAGGTGAAGAAGAAGAAGAAGAAGAAGAAGAAGAAGAAGAAGAAGAAAAGAAAAAAAAGAAAAAAAAGAAAAAAAAAAAAAAAAAAAAAAAAAAAAAAAAGAAAAAAAAAAAAAAAAAAAAAAAAAAGAAAAAAAAGAAAAAGAAATAGAAATAGCAGAAATAGAAGAAGAAGAAAAAAAAAAAAAAAAAAAAAAAAAAAAAAAACAGGAAAGCAGCCACACGATGATGCGGAAGTAATAAAGGCAAGTGATACAGCATCATAGTCCTTGGGGGGAGAGGAACGTGACTGGGACCGAACTGCAGCATCTTCGCAGCAACTTCCGTGTGATATGAATGAAGACTTTGTACGAGGAGAGAACATGGCGTTTGTCAGGGAATCCGTGGGCTAAATGACGTGTTATATTATATCTTATGAAAAAGAGATGAGCGAGTGAGGAAGACCGTTGGATTTGTTGTTACCATTGGGTTGTTCGCAAAAAAAAGAGGATGGTTTGTTTGTTATTACTTATAGATATGGTTGTAAGAAAGGTAAAATAAATAGGTATAACAGCTTAATTATTTATTCACGT
>NW_028234405.1:10311901-10317254 GCF_977035675.1 Penaeus japonicus | reverse complement strand
AACCGTTTTAAATTTGGGGAAGTTGGTGAGGATAACCGATTGATTGTTGGAAAGGGTGGGGAAAAAACTTTTTGATTTTTTGGAATTTGGTGGGAAATCAATTGATATTTCCCAGGGGAGGGAAAAACCGTTTTAAATTGTTACGGGTTTGGGGGTAAATAAAAATTGATATTTTGACGGGTTTTGGGGGTGAGGATAACCGATTGTTTGGGTTGGCGGGTTTGGGTTTGGAGGAAAAAACGATTTTTGTTGGCAGGTTGGGGAGATAACCTTTGATTTTTGGCATTTTGGGTGGATAACCTTTGGGGATTTTTGGGCAGGTTGGAGGATAACCGATTGGGGGGTTAAACGGGGTTGGGTGGGAAATTTTTTGGGATAGTTGGCGGGTTGGTGAGGATAACCGTTTGATGTTGCGGGATGGTGAGGATAACCTTTTGATTGTTGGCAGTTGGTAGGAAAACGTTTGATTGTTGGCAAGGGGGGTGGGGAAAAAACCGATTGATTTTTTTGGCGGGTTGGGGTGGGATAAACGTTTAAATTGTTTGGGCCGGTTGGTGAGGAAAACCGATTGATTGTTGGCGGGTTTGGGTTGGGGAAAACCCCGTTGATTGGGGGCGGGTTGGGTGAGGAAAACCCTTTTAAATTGTTGAAAAAGGGGGTAGGATAAACGATTGATTGTTGGCGGGTTGGTGGTGATAATCAATTGAAATTTTGGCAGGGGGGTTGGGAAACCGATTGTTTGGGTTCCGGTTTGTGAGGATAACCGTTTGTTTTTTTGGGCCATTTTCTTGGGGGTTAAAAAATTCTGTTTGACGAAAAGGGGTGAATGATTGATTAATTACAGGTCGTTGGGATAATTAAATAATAACAAACAAAATTGTAAAGAAAAAAAATAAATAACCCAAAAAAATTTGGGAATGAAAACTGAAGAATTATTGTGAAAAATTTAAGAAAATTTAACAAGTTTGCAAAAATTTTTTTTAAACCTAAATTACACCGAAAACGATCCCATGGTTTCTTTCCCCCCTCCTCATCCTAATTTCCCAAAAAGAATCTCCGCCCCTTTAAAAAAAAAAAAAAAAAAAAAAAAAAAAAAAAAAAAAAAAAAAAAAATCATTTCTCACCCCCCCCCAAAAACCAACCACCGCCCATTTTTTTTTTTTTTCTTCGTTCGTTAAAAAGGTCACCGAAAAAATTTTTTTCCCGGGTTTAAACGCCCGTTGCGAGATAGGTTTTTTTCTTTCTTTTTTTTTTTTCGCCTTTCCTTTTTTCCCCAAAAACCCAGCAATATCCTTTCAGGATTTACTCTGTCAACCCCGAATGAATTTTTTTCTTTTCTCATTTTTCGTTTTCTCGTGCTTTCTTCTTCTTCTTCTTCTTCTTCTTTTTCTTCTTCTTTTACTTTTTTCCTTTTTTTCGCTTTTTAATACTTTTTCGCAAATGCTTTTATTATATTTTTCTATTTTTTTTTCGATTCTTTTTTTTTTTTTTTTTTTTTTTTAAGCGAACGAGGATCGCTCGGTATTTTGCACAATTAATTGTTCAGTGAATCGTCAAAGGATATTATTTTATTATACTTCAAAAGAATTCGTATTTTTAACACTGTGTGATCACTTTCTAATTGCCGGTATTTGGAGAGATGTGCATATATATCTATGTTGTAAATGCAATATCTATATCTATCTATCTATCTGTCAATTATATATAATATATATAAATAATAATATAGAACTATATATTATATATATATATATATATATAAATATATAAAAATAAATATAGGTTAAATGTATGTACATAATACATATAAATATTAAATATATAAATACTCATTATCTATCTATCTATCTAATATATGTAATTATATATATTTATGATATGTATATACTACATATATACTGTAATATATATAAATATATATATATATATCTATATATATATATATATTAAAAAAAAAATATATATATATACTTGTATATATATTAATATATATATTAAATATATAAAAAAATATATAATATAATATATGTATATATATATATATATATAATATATATATATATATATACAAAAATATGTATATATATATATATGTATATATAAGTATATATAATAAAAGTCTATATACATATATATATATAATATATATATATAAAAAAATAAAATTCATATATATATACATATCAATAAATATATATACATATATAAAATATAATATATACAAATAATAAATATAAAAATATATATATATAAATATATATAAATATAAAAAAATATAAAGTATCAAATATATATATAAAATATATTGTTGTGTGTGTGTGTGAGTGTTTTGTATATTATAAATGTATAATATAAAAATATCAATATATATATATATATAAATATATATATATAATAAAAATATATATATTTAAATATAATATAAAATTATGTATGTCTATATATACATATATATATATCCATAAAGACTTTAATATATATATAAAATAGTTATAACAAAATAATATAAAATAAATAAATAATATAACTTAATGATGAAATCAAATTTGATACCATAGTAGAAATATAAATATGAATATAAAACTATATAAATAAAAAAATAAAAAAAAATATAAATATATAATATATATAAATATAACTATAAAAATATACATGAAACCATATATGTATAAATAAAAATAAATATATATAAATATATAAATAACATAAATACATAATATATGTATGAGTATATTGTATTATATATAAATTATTACAAATATAAAAATATATATATATATACATATATAAAAATAAATAAATATATATATATATATATATAAAACACTATAAGTGAGAGAAGATTAGAGAGTAGTGTGTGTGTGTGAGTGTGATAGTTATTTAATGTGCTAGAGAGAAAAAATAAAAAAATAACTATATACAAAGAACCAATAAATAACTATATATAACAAATCTAACCACCACTCACACACACACAAAATAGTTATAGATGTTGTGTGAGAAGTGATTGAATTCTATAGATATGATAGATAGATTATCTTATGAGTGGAGAGACACCCTCACAAACATAATTTATACTACACAACACACACACACACACACACCACACACACACACAACAAACAACACATACTCCCACACAATATTGATAAAGAACCCACACACACACCACACTTCACACCACTCACACAATACACACACACACAAACAAAATATAATGTAAACAACATCTACCTAAACCCCACACCAAACAACCACACATAAACACACACCCAAATCTAAATGTCAAACACACACAAAAAAAAATAAAACTCTCTCAAACACAAAATACTCACAACACAAGACCTCAAGAAAGAAAAAATTAAAATCAAACTAATTAACACTCACACACACACAAACACAAACACACTCAACACACTCCCGACTCTCACATAACGGCACTGAAAATCTCACAACACACCACAATATCACACACTCTCCCTCACTAACTCAATCACGAACAGAAACACACACACACCCATTTACACACTCACAATCAAACTCACACAAACTAAAACAAACGACAACACAAAACCCTATTGGTCGTTAAGACAGCTAGAGAGCCTAACCACCCACCCACTACTGCCAAATCAAAACACCCCCAACCAGAAAACCTACACACCCTCTTAGTAACTGACTACAATAAGCAGCAACTCCAACACACAACTTGAAATTGCAGCAAAATATTGCCGACCAATAATCATAAAGACTTAAACACGAAACTACGTCATCAAGGCTTTAACTCAACATAGCAAGTCACTTTACGAACGCTCTCGAAGGGATATTGTCTTAATACTTCCTTCTCTTTTTATACGGGATACTCACCTATTATCTTCATATATTCTTGAGCTAAAGCGTAAACTTATAAAAACTTTTTTTTGGGGAAAAGTAGCTGCGATTTATTCCGGGTTGGGGGGGGGGTCTGGGGGAAAATATGGGGGTGAGATAGGATACTTGTACTTATTTTTGTGTTTTTCTTTGAAATCTTAGAGAGCGAAACATCATTATTTTAATTAATGCACGTTATATGTCAATACTTTAGCGAAGAATAAGAGCCAGGGAAGAGAAAAATATATTTATATACGTGTCTCAACTTTGTATATTGCATATTTAAATTCTCTTGCTTGTATTACAATTAGGCCTAACATTCCGTGTCATCAAGTGATACGAAGTTTAAGTTTTAGTAACTTTCTATTTTGATTTCAAATGTTGTCCCAGGCTCTTTACACTTTCAAGTCTGGGAATATGTCTTTTGTGGTCTAACTTCATTTGAACTAGCAAATGATAAAGCAAACTGTCTGATTAAAACAAAAAGGAAAGAATGTCAAAAGATATATACCTTTTGACTCCTCTTTTCAGTGTTTTTTTTTATAAATATATTATAAACTTTCGTGATTCCCATATAAACGGATATTTCGGTAAGTGAAAAGAACACTTTCTCTAGCATGATAAATCCCCCACCCTCCGCACCCCCCGAGTTGGTGTGTGGGTGAGGTAACATGGAGCAGGCTCTTGTAATAATTTAGCGTTATGGAACGAAGCGACCAAATTGTAAAATACGATATTTTCATTACACACACACACCACGCCATTTTATAAATATATATATATATATAGATAAATAATATATATAATAAATATATATAAATATAGATACATATTAAATAAATATAAATATATATATATATAATAGATATATATATATATATAATATATAATATATATATATATATGAGTGTGGTGTGTGTGTATGGTTGTGTGATGTGTGTGTGTGTATCGTGGTGAGTGTGTGTGTGCATATATACAAATGTATAACTATATATATATATATATATATAGATATTTATATATTAATGTATATATATATATATTTATATTTACAATAGAATAGGTACATATATATATATAGATATAATATATAGATATCTATATATATATATATTATTTTAATGTATATATATATATATATATTAATATATATATATATATATATATCGATATATGCATATATATTTACACCATAACACACACACACACACACACATCACACACAACACAGTATATATATATATTATATATATATATATATATATATATAAATATATATAGATAGATATATATATTTCACCGCTCTTCTTTCAATCTCTCCCTCTTCTCTCTCTCCTTCGCTCACCACTCTCCTCCTCCCTGGTCACCTATGTCATATGCAGAGACCAGCGTCCTGTGCAGTCGTTAAATCACAGGAAGACATCGGACATGCAACTAATCATAAAAGGAATATTTATCCAGGACAAACGTCCAACATCTCGAAATG
>NW_028234405.1:10303590-10306801 GCF_977035675.1 Penaeus japonicus | reverse complement strand
TCTCTCTCTCATGCATGAACATCTCTCAGGACTTGCTAGGTGATTCTTCAAGTGCATGTGTTCAGGATATCATTTTTTTTTTTCTTTTTTAAGCAAAAGTCACACGAAACATCTCTCTTCTTGGAAGCGTGATGACTTGGGGAGGAGGGGGGGGGGTAAGAATATTTAATTCTATGCTCACATTGAAAATATTCTATACAAAGAATTTCCATTGGTTTTGGATGTTGTAAGAAACAAGTGTTTCTCTCTTTTTTTCTTTTTTCTTTTTTAATGCTATGAAGATATTATTTCCTATAGATGTAATTATGGTTACGAAATTTATTTACCAAACATAAAACAGCGATACTGAACAGAATGTATCATAACGCAAAAAAAATGAGTTTATTGATTCTTAACCCATGTCAAAAACAAAAAAACAAAAACAAACTCGAGAGTTGTAACAAATATTTTGTTTTTCTCCGGGATTCATTCATAGTCCTCGAATTTGTCCCCCAATTTAGGTTTGTTTTTCTTCGTCATTTTTTTCCCGCCAAAAAGAGGCTTAATTACATTTTCTATTTACTGTGTTAGCGCGCATCACCTCACCAACAGAAAACGGAGATTCGTCGTGTGAATAGATGTTCGTTAGCCATTTATTATAAAGATTTCTTATCGTTCACAACAGATTAAACATTAGCGGTGGTTTGGTTGCTTACTCTTGTGTTCTCTCGCTTGTTCTCGTTTGTTCTCGCTTGTTTTCGGTCACGATTTCTCCGGTTTCTTCTGTCTGTCTCGCTTGTTTAGTTCTCTTTCTCTCTCTCTCTCTCTCTCTCTCTCTCTCTCTCTCTCTCTCTCTCTCTCTCTCTCTCTCTCTCTCTCTCTCTCTCTCTCTCTCTCTCTCTCTCTCTCTCCTCTATCACTCCTCCTATCTTCTTTCTCCTCTCCTCCTCTCTCTCTCCCTCGTCATCCTCTCCCCCAGACTCTTCTCATCATCCCAACCCGTACACCGTATCATTTCCGTCCTCCATCTCCCTCCTTCTCATCACTTCCCCCTCTCTCCTCCTCTCCGTCCTCCATTCTCACCTCCGCCACTCTCATTCCCTCTCCCGCCCCCGCTCGTCTATCTATCAATCTCGTCTCTTCTTCTCTTTCTTGTTCGGTCTTTTCCTTCTCTCACGCTCTACTCTTTCTCTCACCTCCCGGCTCTCTTTCCCTTGATTTCGTTCTCTGCTCTCTCATCCCGTCTCTTCTCTCATCTCTCTCTCTCTCTCTCTCTCTCTCTTTCATCTCTCTCTCTTCGTCTCTCACTCATCTACCTCGCTCCGTTGTCTCCTCTCCTCCCCTCCTCTCTCTCTTCCCTCTCACCTCCTCCTCCTTCCTTCTTCGCTCTTCCTCACTCTCTTCTCCCTCCTCCCCCCTCCTCTCCTCTCCCTCTCTTCTCTCCTCTCTCCCTCTCTCCCCTCTCTCTCTTCCTCTCATCCTCTCTCCCTCTCTCTCCTCCCCTCCTCTCTCCCCTCCTCCTTCCCTCCTCATCCCTCTCCTCTCTCTTCTCTCCTTCCTCCTCCTCCACCCCTTCTCTCCCTCTCTCTCTCTCCTCCTTTCTCTCTTCACCTCCCCTATCTCCTCCTCTTCTCTTCTCGCCTTCTCCTCCTCGCCTCTCCTCTCTATCCTTTCTCCCCTCTTCTCTCTCTCTCTCTACCCTCTCTCTCCCCACTCTCTCTCACTCTCTCATCTATCATCTATCTCTCTATCTCATCTCTCTTTGATCTTCTCCCTCTCTCTCCTCTCTCTCTCTCTCTCTCTCTCTCTCTCTCTCTCTCTCTCTCTCTCTCTCTCTCTCTCTCTCTCTCTCTCTCTCTCTCTCTCTCTCTCTCTCTCTCTCTCTCTGTCTGTCTCCCCTATCTCTCCCTCTGAATCTCTTTCTCTCTCCTTCCCTCCCTCTCCCCTCTTTCTTTCGCTCTACCCCCCCCCCTCTCTCCGTCTCCCTCTTTTTGTCCTCTGTCCCTCTCTCTGCCCCCCCCTACCTCTCTCACCCCCTCTCTCTCTTTCTTTCTCCTTCCCTCCCTCTCCCCTCTTTCTTTCCGTCTCCCCCCTCTCTCCATTTCCTTCTCTCTACCCTCTTCCCCACCCTCTCTCTCCCTTTCTCTTTTTCCCTCCCTCCCTGTATATCATTCATCTATTTTCATGTTAACGCGACAGTCAAACAAACATATTATTATTAAAGATAATGAGGAAGACATAGAGGTGAGAGAGAGAGAGCAAGAAAAAGAGAAAGCGAGAAAAAGAGATAGAGAAAGAGAATGAAAGAAAGAAGTAAAGAAAGAGAAAGAGAAATGAATAAATAAAGAAAGAGAAAGAGAAAAGGAAAAGAAAATATACATACTACACATTCCTTCCAAGAAATCACCCCCCCCCCTTGCCCCTACCCCGCCGGCCCCCTCCCACAAGGACACTTGCACACATGCAGAGGGTCATGTATCAGAAGACGTTAGTAAGGTCATGCAAAGTGTCTGATGTGTATCTTTATTTACTGATGAATTTTCTACTATGTGGCGCATGAGGAAGCATGATGATGACAGTCCTTTGTTCTTTGTTGTTCAGTGTGTCTGGAATTGTTAATTGTGTCTGGAATTGTTCAGTGTCTCTGGAATTGTTCGGTGTGTCTGGAATTGCTCAGTGTGTCTGGAATTGTTCGGTGTCTCTGGAATTGTTCAGTGTGTCTGGAATTGTTCAGTGTGTATGGAATTGTTCAGTGTGTCTGGAATTGTTCAGTGTGTCTGGAATTGTTAATTGTGTCTGGAATTGTTCAGTGTGTCTGGAATTGTTCAGTGTGTCTGGAATTGTTTAGTGTGTCTGGCATTGTTTAGTGTGTCTGGAATTGTTTAGTGTGTCTGGAATTTTTTAGTGTGTCTGGAATTGTTCGGTGTCTCTGGAATTGTTCAGTGTGTCTGGAATTGTTCAGTGTGTCTGGAATTGTTCGGTGTCTCTGGAATTGTTCAGTGTGTCTGGAATTGTTCAGTGTGTATGGAATTGTTCAGTGTGTCTGGAATTGTTCAGTGTGTCTGGAATTGTTAATTGTGTCTGGAATTGTTCAGTGTGTCTGGAATTGTTCAGTGTGTCTGGAATTGTTTAGTGTGTCTGGCATTGTTTAGTGTGTCTGGAATTGTTTAGTGTGTCTGGAATTTTTTAGTGTGTCTGGAATTGTTCGGTGTCTCTGGAATTGTTCAGTGTG
>NW_028234405.1:10296090-10298590 GCF_977035675.1 Penaeus japonicus | reverse complement strand
AAATTATCGTAGAGGTCTTTTGTAAATGCTTTCCTATTTTCACTTCTTATTTGCTCCTTATACCTCGTTCTCACTCTTTTTCTCTTACATTTAACTCGATTATTTATTTATATATTTTTTTCGACGGAGAAAAAAAAAAAAAAAAACAGGAAATCATTTAGGATCGTATCCCTCACTGTTTTAACAAAACGATTAATAAAACAATTTACTTTTGATTCGCATGTGCTTTTACTTCCAATTGATATTAATTTTTGTAACATTCCCTACGTTTTTTTTACTTTTTCCCACGAATAATCCTCTCAGGGAATAAAATTAATCCCTTCCACCATTAAGCTCACAAAAAAGGAAATCTAGAATGATATAGGATTTCAGAATAAGCAGGCAAGAAAAGCGAATGTTACTTGAATTGAGGATTCCATTGCAAAGCTGCTTGATATCGCTTAATCCGAGGCTGATGATCGAAGTCATTAGCGAAATTATCACCATCTTGCTGACAAATCGGCTCTGTTTGGATTCCAGGGAGATGGGGAGGGAGAAGGAGAGGGGGAGGGAAAGGGAGAAGGAGAGGGGGACGGATAGGGAGAAGGAGAGGGGGAGGGATAGGGAGAAGGAGAGGGGGAGGGAGAGGGAGAAGGAGAGGGGGAGGGAGAGGGAGAAGGAGAAGGGGAGGGATAGGGAGAAAGAGAGGGGGAGGGAAAGGGATAAGGAGAGGGAGAGGGATAGGGAGAATGAGAGGGAGGAGTTGAGGGAAAATGGGAGTGAGAAGAAGGAGATGGGAAGGGAGAATGAGAGGGAGGAGTTGAGGGAAAATGGGAGAAGGAGAGGAGGAGGGAAAGGTAGTGGGAGAAGGGGAAGGAGAGGGAGAGGGAGAAGGAGAGAGAGAAAGAGTGGGAGAGTGAGAGGGAAAAGGGGAAGGAGAAGGCGAGGGAAAAGGAGAAGGAGAAAGCGAGGGATATGGAGAAGGAGAGAGAGAAAAAGAAAGGAAAGCAAGAAAGAGAGCAAAAAGGGAGAAAGCAAGGAAGACACATATGCACGCAGATCAAAAGACAGCGAAGAAAATAATGACGAGAGCTCCTCTGCATCTAATTAGTGCAATATCACTGCACGTGCAGAGAATGTATTTCTTCGGATAGATCTGACGAAAAAGAAATGTTAGAAAAATGAATAAACAAACTCTTTCCCTCTCTCTCTCGCTCTCTTTCCGTCTTCCTCTTTCTCTATCTCTCTCCTCTATCTCTCCATCTTCCTCCATCATTCACCTCACTCTCTCACCTTCACTTCCCCTCTCCTTCATTCCTCCATATACATTTTATTCTCTTTCTTTCCCTTCCATTCAATCTCCCTCTAATACCGCGAGAGGACGAGTATCACCAGCTGATCCTCAGGTACCAGAAGCGAATGAAAGATCTGACGACTGACGTGTGATGGCGACCGCACACTCAGCTGGGAGGAAGAAGCGAATGGAGGGCTGACGTGTAGCGAATATTGCCGCTGGAGGGGTCTCTCGAGATGTTTGTATTGTGTTTTGTTTGTGTTTGTTTTTATATTCTTTTTTGTTTGTGGTTTGGGTTTGCTTGTTGGTGTTGTGTTTTTCGTCTGTGTCATCCGTTTCTTTTGTTTCTCTCTCTCTCTCTCTGTCTCTCTCTCTCTCTCTCTCTCTCTCTCTCTCTCTCTCTCTCTCTCTCTCTCTCTCTCTCTCTCTCTCTCTCTTTCTCCCTCCCTCTCACCCCCGCCTTCCTCCTTCAATTATTTTTTTGGAAAGACATTTCGAGATGAATTTCATTTTCTATACATGTGGGCGTGTATAGAAACGGGTAGGAGGGGATGGAAGGGAATAGGATGAGATAGAAGGAGGGAATAGGAGGAGAGGCAGATCGAACGAATAGATTAGCATGTCCGTCGTGAATTATTTCCGGGAAAGAAAGACTGTTGGTAGGAGGCGTGACGGCGTCTGCTGTCGGATGTAATGATGATATGTGGTGTGAATTATCATTAGACACATTACCTGTGTAGCTGTCTTGTTGAAACATTGACTCTCGTGGTTCCAGGTAATTCAGGAGACAGAGGGGGGAAGAGGGGGATAAATGAAGAGGGATTACGTGAGAGTGGGAGAAAATGGGAGAGGGTGGGAGGGAAAGGGAGAAGGGAGAAGGGAGAGAGGGTGAGAGGGAAAGGGAGAAGGGAGAAGGGAGAGAGGGTGGGAGGGAGGTCGTGGAAGAGAATGAGAGGAAAAGGGAAGAGGGAGAAAGGGTGGGAAGGAGGGCGTGAGAGAAGGTAAGAGGATAAGAGGGTAAGGGGGTGAGGGTGAAGGGAGAAGGGAGAGAGGGTGGGAGGGAGGTCGTGGAAGAGGATGAGAGGAAAAAGGAAGAGGGAGAAAGGGTGGGAAGAAAGGCGTGAGAGAGGCAGAGCGTGAGAGAAGGTAAGGGGATAAGAGAGTAAGGGGGTGAGGGAGAAGGGAGAGAGCGTAAAATAGGAAGATCGTGAGAGTGGGAGAGCCTAA
>NW_028234405.1:10286090-10288590 GCF_977035675.1 Penaeus japonicus | reverse complement strand
CTTCTTCTTCTTCTTCTTCTTCTTCTTCTTCTTCTTCTTCTTCTTCTTCTTCTTCTTCTTCTTCTTCTTCTTCTTCTTCTTCTTCTTCTTCTTCTTCTTCTTCTTCTTCTTCTTCTTCTTCTTCTTCTTCTTCTTCTTCTTCTTCTTCTTCTTCTTCTTCTTCTTCTTCTTCTTCTTCTTCTTCTTCTTCTTCTTCTTCTTCTTCTTCTTCTTCTTCTTCTTCTTCTTCTTCTTCTTCTTCTTCTTCTTCGATTTTTCTTCTTCTTCTTCTTCTTCTTCTTCTTCTTCTTCTTCTTCTTCTTCTTCTTCTTCTTCTTCTTCTTCTTCTTCTTCTTCTTCTTCTTCTTCTTCTTCTTCTTCTTCTTCTTCTTCTTCTTCTTCTTCTTCTTCTTCTTCTTCTTCTTCTTCTTCTTCTTCTTCTTCTTCTTCTTCTTCTTCTTCTTCTTCTTCGTTTTTCTTTTCCCTTTTCCTCTTCTCTTTTCTCCCTTTTCTTCTCCTTCCTCTTTCGTTAGTCTCGTCTCCTTCCCCTCAGTGTCATTCTTCTTCCTCTTCTTTTTCTCTACTTCTTGTCCTCCTCCTCTTCCCTCTTCGTTTTTTTTCCTTCTCCCTTTATTTTTTTCTACTTCTCTTTCTTTTTTTCCCTCCTTCTTCTTGTTTCTTTCCTCCTCCTTTTTTCTCCCTCTTCTAGTTCCTTTTCCTTATTCTCCGTTTAACCTTTTTCTTATTTTCTTCATATTCTCCTTTTCCCTTCACCTTCCTTCGACCTTTGTTTTCTTCTTCTTCTTCTTCTTCTTTCTCCTCCTCTTCCTATCTACTTCATTCTTGTACTTATTAAAAAAAAAAAAAAAAAAAAAAAATCTACGCCCGTAACCCCTCTCGAGTAATTGTACTTCGCTAATGAAGATTGAATTAATTACCAAGATTAATGGAATGAGGCCATGTAAAGCAGTGATTGATGAGTTGATGATTAGAATGAGTCGATGAGTCTATAGAGCTGTGGGGAGGAGGGGGAAAGGAGGGGAGGGGAGGGGTGAAGGGGAGGATGAGGAGGGGGAGGGAGTTTGGAAGGAGAGGGGAGGGGGGGAGGGAGGGAAGGTAGATAGATAGAGAAATTCATACATCTATTAAGAGTGATAGATCTCTCTCTTTCTTTCTGTCTCTCTCCCTCTCTCTCTCTCTCTCTCCATCTCCCCCTCTCTCTCTTTCTCTTTCTCTTTCTCTCTACATTAATGTAAAAAAAATCACGAGAAAGAGAGGAAAGAAAGCAAGAAAAACAGACAAAGACCAAAATTAGTAGAGCCATCTTAGTACACAGAGATCAGGTGACGTTTAATATCCCAGAGTGTGACCCTCTTTTAGTGCTAGAAAATAATACAAGCTTTTTACCAAATTGTAGGTGTGATCAGTGTGGATGTTCAGCCTCACCTTATGAAAAAGAATGAAGGTTTTTTTATTGCTTGGTGATGAGGGAAAAGCTAGTCTAACAAATATTACGTAAGAATCTTATTTGGTTGTCTTGATATTTTTGTAACAAGGATATGATTACTTGAATTTATGTTCCCTTTAGATTTATTGTGATCATTTTGATTTTGTGGGATAAGAATCCGTTTTTATTCATTATAGATGATTCTTAACAACTATTCGCGAGATCCAAAAAGTTAATAAAACCACAGATGATTCTTAACAACTACCTTGTATGTCACCATATCCAAAAAAGTTAACAAAACCTTAACAAAGTTCCACATTCCTTTCCCTTCCTCATTTCGACTCACACCTAATTCATCTATGTTCTTTGTATTGTAATTGAACAAGAAATCAAATGGAACAAGAGACACAATTAAGGGATAATTGAGATTATATCACTTTTACGGTCAGCAGGAAGAGGCTGAGACAGATTAAGATTAAGATTTTCTTCCTTGTTTTGATTGCTCTTTGTTTGGTTGTTTGGTTGTTTACTGATTTGTAGGTGTGTTTATATATTTTGGGTTTGTTGATGTTAATTACTTTTTTTATCTACTTATTTTTTTGTCCAGTGATGAAATGTCTCATTTATTTGTTGATTGATGTAGTCATTTACTTGTTTTGTTCGTGTTTGCATTTGTTTGTTTATCTATTTCCTTGTTCGTTCATCTCTTCATTAGAGAACCCAAGGAATTTATTGTTGCGATAAGAAGCAATGGGCCTCAAATAAAGTGACACCGGAATTTTTAAGATTTGTGCTTTGATTATAGGGTCCCGAGCGAACGCAAGATGTGAGATAATAATCATAAGAACCAATGACTGTGTTTTTCCTCCCTTCACAGACAGCAACACGCCTCCCACCCATATGAAAAAATAAAAAGTAATTTTAAATAAAAATAAAATTAAAATAGATAAATAAATGTTTTTTTTTTACACACACACATGCACACGCACCGCACCCTCCCACGCACCAGGCACACGCACACGCACACGCACACGCACACGCACACGCACAAGCACAAGCACAAGCACACGCACA
>NW_028234405.1:10276090-10283590 GCF_977035675.1 Penaeus japonicus | reverse complement strand
AAATTGAAATATACCAGAAAACAAGAGTTGTATTAACCATCATCAAGTTTTATTACCCCTTTACCCATATATACACCTTTTAGTCTTACACTAATTAAAGATTTGATCATTCATTTCATTAGCTTAATTACCATTTTATGCAGAACATTTTGGGAAATATTATACAATTTCTCTCTCTCCCTTCCCTCGCCTATCGTAGTTATACACCACGCTGTTGTTGCAGTGTTAAATCACCAAGCTGGCAACTGCTCGCTGCAATACTAACAGCTGGTGTGTTGATCTGACAAGCCCTAGTGTGACTGGGATGGTGATTGTACAGTGTTATGGTGATTGTGCTGGTGATACACGCGTGGCTGTAGTGACTGTGATGCCTTGGGGTTATTTTAAAGGCAGTAGTTGTGGTTTTGTTATTTATTCATCTATTTTTTTTCTTGCATCAGCTGTTAACATAATGTGAGTTGTAATTAGTATTGATATGGTGATTGTTCTGGTACGAATTGCTATCCATTTAGGTGTGGGCGGTGAAAGGTGTGACTTTGATGATGATTACACTATTGAAAAAGGGCAAAAGAAAATTGATAGCGAAACGAAAAAAAAAGAAGAAAAAAAAAGGCAAATCAACAGGACATACTAATGAATCAGATCATTAGATAAGTAAACACAGCGCACACAGAAGTACTTCATTCGTGTTTACACCTCTCGTAATCCCGTCTCTCCCCTTCCCTCTCTTTCATTTCCACTCTTCCCCCTGTTCTCCGCTCCCCCAATCCTCCTCCTGTTCTCCTCTTCCCCACCCGCCCCCTTGTCCTCCCCCCCATCCGCCCCCCCTGTCGTCTCCCCCATCCTCCCCCCTGTTCTCCTCTCCTCCATTCTCCCCCCTCTTCCCTTCTCCTCTTTCCTCTTTATGCGTACGTCTTCTTTCATTATTCTTTATTTCTTCCTCTTTTCTCCCCTTTGTTTTCATTCTTTTCTCCCTCCCGCTTCTGCCTTTCATCTCCTCTCATCCTTTCCCTCCTCTTTTTCTGCTCCCTTCCCCCCCACCCTTTCTCTCTTCTTCCCCACTCCCTCTTCTTTCCTGTTCTCTTGTCCCTTGTTCTCCCTTCGTCTTTCCTCCCTCATCTCTCCTCCCCAACCTTTTGCTCTCTTCGCTCCTCCCTTTCTCCTCACACACCCCCCTCACCCCCACCCACCCACTCCTCCTCATGTGACCATCCTTTCCCCCTCTTCCTCATTTCTCCTCTCCCCTCCCTTTCCACCACCCATTCCCCCCACCCCTACCCCACCCCCACCCCCACCCCCACCCCCACCCCCTACCCCCTCCTTATCAACCGTGACGCATCGACAGAAGCCAATACAAAGTCATTACAACACCAAGGAGTTCTCCAGTCGATATGGTTTGCTAATTACACTTCAACACACAACAAGGACCGCGGAACCACGAGTATTGCCATTAACATAATGTTACCCTTGGAGTGTGTTTGGATAAGTGGTGACTAGAAGGACGAGAATGCATAGGTAAAAAAAAGAGGTAGATAGGTAGAGTAGATGGGAGAAGAGAAGGAGAGAGTGGAGGAGGTGAGGGCTAATAAAGATGAATAAAACGGGCGAATAAAAAGGAATGAAGGTGAATAACGGTGAGTCACGATGAATCCAAATGAATAAAGTGCATAGACATCGATATGAAGAACAGATAAACACCGAAACCTAAAAAGGGTCAAGAAAAGAGACGATAAAGAAAGAACAGACCAAAGAAAAGAAGGGTGAAGAAAATATCCTTCATAATAGATCATAATTCGTGTGAATGAAGAGGATAAAGAAAGATTATAAAAAAATGATTAAGCCCTTATATGATCATCCTATCAACTGCTGATTGCAAGACGAAAGGGGCATTGAACTGTGAATGCCTTTGTTTGCAGACAAAACTCGGAGAGGTCAATGTGTTATGCTTCATCAAATGACCAGAATGATAATACGGAATCATAATGATCTACTAACAGGAACCTGTCAATTAATAACATCATTAATCATGACGTGGATATTACGTATAGATCGGGGGGTGTACTGTCTTTTGTGTGTTTGTTTGTTTGTGTGTGTGTGTGTGTGTGTGTGTGTGTGTGTGTGTGTGTGTGTGTGTTTGTGTGTGTGTGTGTGTGTGTGTGTGTGTGTGTGTGTGTGTGTGTGTGTGTGTGTGTGTGTGTGTGTGTGTTTGTGTTTTTTTGTGTGTGTATGTGTGTGTGTGTGTTTGTGTGTGTGTATGTGTATGTATGTGTGTGTTCTTATATATATAAGATATATAAGCATGTAAGTGTATGATCTTTATCTTTCTCTTTTTTTAAGTTTCCAATAAGAGTAGATATTGGCCTCATGTAATGAATGTACTCTCTCGTTCTAGGCTACTTTATTGCTCATAAAGGAACCGGAAGCAGAGGATTTGGGATATAAAGTAGAGCTTATTGCACGAAAACAGATTTTTCTTCCTTTTTTTATTTTTTTTTATTTCCTTATGATTATAATGCATTACTGTTAATTACATTGAAAACGAAAACTGTTTTGGTATGGCATTTATTTATGTTTTTATCATTGTCGTTGGTATTATTGTCATTGTTATCATTATCACTATTATTAATGTTGTAACATTTTTTTATCGTTGTTGTTATTATTGTTATTTGATCAATATCATTATCGTTATTGTTATTATTGTTATAATGATAATCATTATTATCATCATTGTTTTTACTATTACTTCTACTATTATCAGTATTATCCTGAGAAAAAAAAGAAGAAAAAAAAGGAAAAAGAAAAAGAAAAATAAGAGAGAGAGGGGAAAAAAGAAGAAGAAAAAAACAGAGGCAGAAGAAAAAAGTCAGAAAAGGAAAGTTTCATATCTTCTCTTTCCTCCAGCTTCATTAAGTAGCTAAAACATGCATTGGCTCTTTCCTGTTGAATGGAATGATTGCAACATTCGGTGGAACGCGTTGCTCCCTGCAGAGAAGATTGCTCCAGGATTTAGGCTTTAAGACATTGCTTAAGGAGCCGGACGAGAGGCTGGAAGTAGCTTTGTTTAAATTATTAAGAATTCTTTTTTTATACTCATGCGGGATCATTCATGCAATCTCGCTCACTTGCTCATTTGCTCACTTATTTGTTCCTTCTCATATTCAGTTCGTCAGGTAGGCAGGCAGGCAGGCAGGCAGACAGGCAGTTAGTCAGTCAGGCAGTCAGGCAGTCAGTCGTTCACTTACCTATTCACTCAGTCAAACACACACACACACACACACACACACACACACACACACACACACACACACACACACACACACACACACACACACACACACACACACACACATATATATATATATACATATATATATATGTGTGTGTGTGTGTGTGTATGTGTGTGTATGTGAATGTGTGTGTGTGAGTATTCATATATATATATTTTGAAGACCTTAAAAGGGTTTCAGTATTACAGATAAAATAATCTTGCAATTGAAAACCACTCCCCTCTCCTCCTTCCCCCTCCCCCCTCCCCAACGCTCGCTTGTCCACCCCCCCTTACCCACAACCCTCCCTCCCCCCCAGACCCTTGCAATTTCTTCAACACTGCAATCACGTTCTTTTACCCGCGCTTGCAAAGGGGACTAAAAAGGCTCTTGTCAGTTCTGCAACGAAGGATTCCCGGATGAAATCTGAGGTTTGATATTGACGCGATTAGGTTAAAAGGTTGCAGGAAAGGTCACGGAGATAAGAATTACGTAAGTTTAAGAATAAGGAGAATCTTAAGAAAAGGGAAAAGGAAAAGGAAGAGACGAGAATAGCGCCATGGGACTTGCTTTGTCCATTTTATTTATTTTTATTTTTGTGCTTGTTAATCTATTTGCTTGAGTGCTTGTGTGTGTTAGTGGATATGTTTGTGTGTGTAAGTGTGTGTATGTTAGTGTGTTTGTGTGTTATTGTTTGTGTGTGTCTTAGTATGTGTGTATGTGTGTGTATGTGTCTTAGCGTGTGTGTCTGTGTGTGTTAGTGTGTGTGTTAGTGTGTGTGTTAGAGTGTGTGTTTATGTGTGTTATTGTGTTTTAGTGTGTGTGTGTTCCTTATTTGATTTAGTCTCCAAATATGGCCTTCTATTTATCAACTCAGAGACTGTTGACGTCCTTTGGAATGACACAGGCAGACACACGCACACGCACACGCACACTCTCACGCACACGCACACACACCACACACACATACACACATCTAAAAGAACCGCTGATTGATACTGAAGTTCGGTATTTCAATTTCGCTGTTAATTAAGCTGAAAAGCAATCCACATTTATATTTCAGTAAATGCAAACAAGCTTAGACTGATTATTTGATTTGATACGTTGAAATATGACTTTGATGTCACTTGTGGCTTAGAATAGATGTTGAAGCAGTAAAATCACTACACTTTCATATCTATCACTAATCGTCTATTTATTATACTCTCTCTCTCTCTCTCTCTCTCTCTCTCTCTCTCTCTCTCTCTCTCTCTCTCTCTCTCTCTCTCTCTCTCTCTCTCTCTATATATATATATATATATATATATATGTGTGTGTGTGTGTGTGTGTGTGTGTGTGTATATATGTGTATATATATATATATATATATATATATATATATATATATACATATATATATTTGGGTTCCCATATCTTTTTATTTCATCGGTATCTTTTAACCAACTTTTTCTTCTTTTCTATTCGTGTCCTACTTCCAAATTATTCCTATATTTTTCTCTCTTCCGCTACGTTCTCATTACACTTTATTCCTTTCTTTCTTCTTTATCACGACTTTCTAACATAAGCCTCAGCTAAAGAAATTGTGTATAATGAGGAGGGGATTAAATTCAAAGCGATAAAGGGACAGATTGTTGTAGAAATGATAATTAAAAGAAAATGAAAAGAAATGTTCTCCTTTGTCATTGTTTATGATTATGATTATTATCATTATTATTATGATTGTTATGATGATTATTATTATTTTCATTATGATAATGGTAATGATAATGGTGATAGTAATGATAATAATGATAATAATAATAACAATAATAATGATAATAATAATAATGATTATTATTATTATTATTATTATTATTATAATAATTATTATTATTATCATTATTATCATTATTATTATTATGTATTATTACACTATTATTATCATTATCATTATCATTGTTACTGTTAGTTCTTATTCTTATTCTTATTGTCTTATTATTGCAATAATTGTCTTTACTGTACTGAGAATCCCCATCCCCTTCACCACCCCTATACCCCCCCCCCACCCCATCCCCATCACCTTCTCGACAAGAAAACCTGCAAAACAGTATCTTTTTCTAAAAATAGATGGATTTTCTCTTTAATGTGAGTCTCATTATGGCGTTCTTTTACTCATCAAAACTTTCTTAATATATCATGAGATGCCTCTAAAACTTCCCTTGTCATGCACCGCTATAGAAGTGTGCATGATTTTTGGCTGGCCTTTGTTCCGGTGCTGTAGTGTCATGCATTTTTTTTGGCCTCATTTTTGTTTGAAATGATTTTTTATTGGTTCCTGATTTTGGTATGGTGATGATAATGATGATAGTGATGATTGATGGTGGTGGTGGTGGTGATGATAATGATACTGATGATAATGATAGTAATAGTAATGAAGATGATGATAATGATGATAGAAATAACACCAATGATGATGCTGATAATAATGTTAATGATAATGACATAGATATTAACAGTAGTAGTATTAATATTATAATTATAATAACAATAGCAAAAACAACAACAACAATGATAATAGTATCGACAATGACAAAAAACAAACAAACAAAAAAACAATCATACTTATAAGAACACCAATAACAATGAATGAATGAAGGAAAAAGGAGAACAGAATTAGACCCGCAGTCCATTGCACTCGTAAAGCTAAATAGTTCCCGAGTGGTGTGAAATAAACACGTGAATTCCATTGCCTTCTTTTGCCCACTTCTTCCTTTTGCAATTGCATGAACGTGTGCCACTTCTTGATTGGCTTATTGGGCATTTTGTTTTGAAAACATTGGGGTTGGTTTATGTCAACAAGCGAAGAACAGGATGCGAAATAGTGATATTGCAAGCTGGTCAAGGAAAAGAAAAAAACAAGTACAAGAACAATAAAAAGGGGGCATGATTGCATTTCTTTAATCGACTGTGTCGTCAGTATTGTTCTATTTTTTGATATCTTACACACACACACGCACACACGCGGACGCACACACACAAACAAACAAACAAACATACACAAACACACACACACACACACAAACAAACACAAACATACACACAAACACACACACACAAACAACAAAAAAACACGTATCTATTCTCAAGACTCACCCCTTTGGCTCCTCCTTTCCGGAAGTGTTCTGTCCCGATAACAGCGACATGTGCTATATGAGGCGCGGCTAAAGAAATCCCCATTAACGAATGCAATGTGCAACATATCACAAATGCATTTAAGTCAGGACGAATGTATTTCCCTTGACGTCAGTAATATTGCAATCCAGAGATGTAGAATAGTGCTTTGCGATGTTGTCATTCATGCATTCATATAGCGTTATTCTTGCATCATTAACACCTTATCTGTGTCACTATCAACACAGGAAATACCAATGTTATTTCTAGCTCCAACGGTGGTTTCAATTTTTTGGTATAATTTCATTAAGATCGTTACGTGTGTGTATTATAAAAATGTTTATGGATAGTTTTACACGTATGTAAGCAAAGAAGTTCTGTTAAAAACACTTACAGACATCTCTCTGTTGCTTGAGGATAATAACAGCAATATGTGTCTTAAGATAAAAAATCTTTTATAACGGAACATCTAGATTCGATAAGTGAAAGTAGTTTGCTCACTTTCTCTTCTCTCCCTCTCCCGCTCCCTCTCCTTCTCCTTTTCCCTCTCCCTCTCCTTCTCCCTCTCCCTCTCCCTCTCCCTCTCCCTCTCCCTCTCCCTCTCCCTCTCCCTCTCCCTCTCCCTCTCCCTCTCCCTCCCTCTGTCCTTCTCCCTCTCCCTCTCCCTCACCCTCTCCCTCTCCCTCTCCCTCTCCCTCTCCCTCTCCCTCTCCCTCTCCCTCTCCCTCTCCCTCTCCCTCTCCCTCTCCCTCTCCCTCTCCCTCTCCCTCTCCCTCTCCCTCTCCCTCTCCCTCTCCCTCTCCCTCTCCCTCTCCCTCTCCCTCTCCCTCTCCCTCTCCCTCTCCCTCTCCCTCTCCCGCTCCCTCTCCCTCTCCCTCTCCCTCTCCCTCTCCCTCTCCCTCTCCCTCTCCCTCTACCTCTTCATATGTGTATACTCTTGTTTACATTTAACTTCCTCTTACCATTCTGACAAGTGGCAAACGGGCTTCGGAATGTTGATGCTTTTACTAGCTAAGCATTAAATACGCACACGCGAACGCACACGCACACAGAAACAGACACAGACACAGACATAGACATAAAC
>NW_028234405.1:10261090-10266090 GCF_977035675.1 Penaeus japonicus | reverse complement strand
ATTAAGATGCTTCCTTAATGGTGGGAAGTTTTAGATGTTCAGAATCCAATCTAACACTTGATTATTTAGGCTTATGCGAGATAAAAGTCAAGCTTCAGGATAGTGCTGACATCTCGGTGATCCGTGACACCTGGAGTACCTGTACTTGCCAAGATGGGTCTGATTGTAAATTCTGCCTTTTTATTGGACGCATTGGTGATATATGGACTTTATTGATTCTAAACCTAATCTAAGCTTTTTGCCTGTGCCATCTTGTCCGTCGCTACCCAACGACAATGGGTATGAGTCACAGAATTCATCGACCCGAGTGGTGAAATCTCTCTCGCCGATTTTGGTACACGTAGGGTCATTGTCCTTGTCTTCATGATTTGATTTTGGGTAGTTTGCTTGAATGATCGTTATTATGTTAAGCTTACACACACACACACACACACACACACACACACACACACACATGTATATAGTTACGGGCAGGGTTCCCCGGTTCCTTTGACTGCAGTTGATGCTAGTACCCGCAGCTGAGTCAACTAAGCGCGAACATGAGACCTTGCAATTGCAAAACAGACAGACAAGGGGAGAGAGAGAGAGAGAGAGAGAGAGAGAGAGAGAGAGAGAGAGAGAGAGAGAGAGAGAGAGAGAGAGAGAGAGAGGGAGGTGAGAGAGAGAGAGAGAATGAGAATGAGAGAGAGAGAGAGAGACACACACAGAAAGAGAGAGAGAGAGAGACAGAGAGAGAGAGAGTAGAATAAAAGTAATCATAAATACTTGGTAGACACATTTCTATTGTATCCTTCTCTTCAAATATCTTTCACATTTTTCATATATTCCATTCACCTCTTTTGTGGTCTTTAACCCTCGAGATGTGTTCCTCGTCTTTTTTTTTAATCTTCGTCTGTGTCAGAAACTTTCTTTCGAGTAAAGAGCGCACTCTGACTGTCGGCGTGACCCACATGGGGAATATGGTTTGAAATTTGTTGGGGCGAGAGATAAATTTTTATTTTTTTGTGGATGTATATTTCTATGTATGTATATATGTACAGTATATATGTATATATACATATATGCATATACATTATGTATATGGATATGGATATGAATATTTGTATATATATAAATGTATAGATAGATAGATAGATAGATAAATAGATAGAGAGATAGATATAAATGTGTATGTGTATGCATTTATAAATATGCATATATATATGTACATATATGTATATATATATATATATATATATATATATATATATATATATACATACACACACATAGATATATATGTGTGTGTGTGTGTATGTGTGTGTATGTATGTATGTGTGTGTGCGTGTGTAACATGTATTTACGAAAATCTATAACAGTGGCACTGCGTAGATTTTGTATCAGTGAGACTCTGTACCAAACGCTTTTATACAAGGGACACTTTGACCATGCATCAGAAAAATCACAAGAGAACAATATATTTCGCAATACACTTTCTCAAGCCGGAGATACACTCATATATCTTTAAAGTTAATTGAAACATGATAGACCAATCCCTTAGAGTTTCAGACGCGAATTTCTTTTCGTAGAATCTCGGTGTGGTGACGTTGTGATGTGGTTTCTCTCTACAAATTTGATTTCTTTTGCAGAAGTAATATTATTACTGTCGTTCATGGTTACCGTTGTCTTTATAATGATTCCCGTAATTGTTATTAGAAACACCGTATTGCTGCATCATTGTTATTAACAGTATTATTGCCATTATTGTTATTATTGTAATTATTGATATCAATCATTAATCATTATTGTTTAATGATATCATCACCACTATCATCACCCTCATCAACGCTATCACCATTATCATTATTAACGTCGTCGTTATAATTTTGTCAGTATCTTTATATTCAGTGTTATTACAGACATTAGCAGTTATAATAGTATGTCAAGGGGTAATCTCTGAGAGGAATATAGTGCAACACACATCAGAATAATTAAGCAGGTAGATTTATGCTTAGAGTTATCATATAGTAAACCTTATCTAATTATATACATTATTTTTCATATGTATATTCTGTACTTCATAGTGTGAATGTGTGGTTACTGATAAAAAATGTATATTATTACGGTATTTCCTTTATATCACGTATTATCATCAAGTGACTTCCCAGAAACTATTACAAGGAAATATTTCGTCTATAAATCAACCTTTTCTTATATCTCAAGTAAAGTGATATGAATTTAAAATCTAGCATTGCGCTTTCGAGAGATATTTCGAAAGTTCTTTTGAGAAACGAGCAATCTACTATCCATAACTTTCTTCGCATTAGATTTGACCAAAAGGGTTATATCGATCGTATGTTTTATGTCGTAAAAGGGCAACAGAGAAGGGTAAGTGTTCGGCGTAAAATTTTGGTCTTTTTTATAATGTGAAAAAAAGGAGATTGAGTGGGATACTGAGGAACCCTTGGGACGATTGTTTGAAACGCCCACGTGTATTTATACCATTACACGTACACACACACACACACATGAACATACACACATACACATATACACATACACACACATATACACATACACATACACATACGCATACACATACACATACACATACACATACACGTACATATACATATACATATACATATACATATACATATACATATACATATACTTATATATATAAACATATATATATATATATATATATATATATATATATATATATATATATATACATACATATATATATATATAATATATATATATATATATATATACATAATATATATATATATATATATATATATATATATATACATATATATATATATATATATATATATGTGTGTCTGTGTGTGTGTGTGTGTGCGTGTGTGTGTCTGTGTGTGTCTGTGTGTCTGTATATATATATATATATATATATATATATATATATATATATATATCTATATATATATATATATATACATATATATATCTATATATATATATATATACATATATAATGATGATAATAATGATTTTAAAAATATGATGTGGCACTGGTAGACACATGTGCTAGATTCATACGCAGCGAATATTCTGAATTAAAAAGCTGGAATTCATGTCAGTGCAAATATCGGTACAATGAATAAAAGTCTGAATTTTTGTTCTGACATATATGTGTGTGAGAGAGCAATACCTATTTGGCAATGGATTCCGACAGAAGGGAAACATCTGCTTTAGAATGCATTTCGACTTTAGAAAAAAAAAAAAAAAAAAAAAAAAAAAAAAAAAAAAAAAAAAATCCTTGCATATCCACATAGTTGTAGCACTGACTCACCTAAATAGATAGATAGCGTGTTTATTGCCACATCCTTTGCAACCGTAGGCCTTATCTGTTCCGACGGTCACTGCACTCTGAGCACACACAAAGATAGTGTTATAGTAGCCTGGATCTAGTCTATGTTGCATGCAATCTGAAGCCACGTGTACTAAGGCAAGGGTCGAGTCTACTTCAACCCTGGTTTATCCACTATGCAATTTCTATTTCAATTATTTGTTTGTTTTTTACTAACCCATAGATTTAGTGTACATGTCTGGTCCTAATCTTTATGTAGCTGTCTTGTTGTAAATAAAAAAAAAAGAAACGGAAAGAAAATAAAAAGCTGTGCATCTTGTAAGTAGATCGTCAGTGTTGCTGTATAAAGTAAATAGGGTAATAGAGGGAATGACAAAAAAAAAAAAAAAAAAAAAAAATAGAATGAATCATAAAAGCAAGAACAAAAACTAACAAATCAAACCAATAACAATAACAGAGAATGAAAAAAAAGAAAAAAAAAAAAAAAAGAGAGAGTGAAACTAATTCACTAACAAATCTAATGACCTGATCTCTGCAACAGTTCTCTTGCTGCAGAAGACGCTCACTCGCAACGACAACTATTTTGAAGGTAAGGGCCAGCCAGCCAGCCAACCAGCTACCTCAGCTTAGGTTCTGTTGCAGCCTGACCTGACCCTGTGTGACCCTTTTTTTCCCCTTTTTTCCCCTTTATTTTTGTTTGTTTTTTTTCTTCACCCGTTTGTATTTCTTAGCCCGTTTGACCTCGTTTGACCTCATTTCTCACCCTACTTCCCTCCCCACCCCCTTATTTCCTTATTGGAAAAAAAAAGCTTTATCGGGACTTTGGTTACTCTGCGTGACGTAACACAATAAGGGAATTTGAGTGATTTTTTTTTGCTATAGGTGGGAGTATTTCGTAATTACTCTGAGCTGATTTCTTTACAGATACGTTTTTTTTTTTGGTTATTGTTCGTATTATTATTTTTCAGACGATTATTAGTAGGGTTATCAGTATCATTATCATTATAATTATTATTTTTTGTTATTATTATTATTATTATTATTATTATTATTATTATTATTATTATTATCATTATTATTATCATCATCATCATTATCATTATTACTATTATTATCATTATTATCATTATCAAAATGACTATGATGACGATTATTATTATTGTTATTATAGTATTATTATCATTGTTATTATTATTATCATTATCATTATCATTATTATTATTTTCATTATTATTATTATTATTATTATTATTATTATTATTATTATTATTATTATTATTATTATTATTATTATTATTACTATCATCATCATCATCATCATTATCATCGTCATCATTATCGTTATCATTATTATTTTTACTATTATTAATTTTGTTATTATTATTATTATCATTATTATCATCATCATCCTTATAATTTCATTTTTGTTATCATTATTAGTTTAATGTTGTTATTATTGTTGCTGTTATTTTGTTTTTTGTTTCATTATTGTTATTATTATTGTTATTATCATTATTATTATCATAATAATTATTGTAAATATTATCAGCATTATTATCATCATTGTTATTGGTGTTATTATCCCTGCAATGATGATAATGATGGTTATGATAATGATAACAATAATGATAATGATAATAGTAATAATGATAATGATTATCATTATTATTTTGACAAT
>NW_028234405.1:10246090-10256090 GCF_977035675.1 Penaeus japonicus | reverse complement strand
TTCCTCTTCTGTTTCTTCTTCTTCCCTTTCCATTAATTCCTCTTCTTTGTCTTCTTCTCCTTTGTTCTCTTATTCTTTTTCTGTCTTCTTTTTCGTTTTCTCCTTTCTTTTGTTTTCCTTCTTCTGTCCCTTTTTTTCTTTATCTTTCTTATTAATCCCGCCTCTTCCTTCTCCTCCTCTTCTCCTTCTTTTCTTCTTATTCCTCTTTTTCTTATTTTTCCCCTTTTCTTTCCACCTTTCTCTTCATCTACCTCTTCTTCTTCTCCTCCTTCTCCTTCTCCTTCTTTCTTCTTTTCATACTTACTTTTCATTCCATTTATCTTTCTTTTGCAATTATTCCCATTCATTTCAGTCTTTCTTTTTTAAAACATTACCAAACAAATTTTTTTTTTGTTGTTACTCATTTTTATTTTCCTTTTTGTTGGGCTTTATTTGTTTCGTTTCTCGTTCTTTTTTGTCCTTTTGCTTGTTCTTTATTTTAGTTGTGTATTTTTATTATTCATTTCCATCTGTTTTATTATTCGTCTTTTACCATATGTATTTATCTGTATTCTTATATTATCTATTACGTTATATATCTATTTTCCATCTTATTTATTCCGTCGTACATATTTATCCTTCAGCTCATTCACTAAACTTCTGAAATAATAAAAGAAAAAAAAAAGTTATCATGCACAGTGTACAGAATCATGCACAGCGTACGGAATCATGCAGTGTACGGAATCATGTACGTGGATAAACTTGCAAAATATCATGCATATAAGACGAATACAAGACATTCTAATTATAAAAATATTCATAAACTTCACCATTCAAATTTATTCGTATATATTGTTCGCAGTTTCAGTGATATTCAAACTTCAGAATTTTGCGATTTTTTTTTTCTCTGTTTCGTCAGAAGTTTGATCGTAAAGATATGATGATATATTTTTTTTCAAGGGATATTTAAGAACTCGAAATAAAATTCTTGTCTTTATTGCTGTGTTGAGGAATTGCTTTTATGATCTCAATGGCGGACTCATTTGTGGAGGAAAATATGTTGATTTCTTTAGCGGTATTGCAGCATTGCTTGCAACAAGGAGGGATGGGGGGGGGGTAGGGTAAGGGCTTTGGGAAGACGATAACTTTTTTCTTTTTTCTTTCGTTTTCATTGTTTTCATTGACTATCAATTTCGCGCACTGAGAAGGCTAAACAAACAAACAGACAAAAAACGACACCTGCAACCAGTCATAACGCGCTGGTGTGTGCCATTGCAACGTGCATGACCATACTCTTTGGTCATGAGCGGAGGACGAAATGTGTGCATGGTTGCATGATTTTCTTGTAGTCTAGACATTCAATATACCTATCCAGAAACGAAAGTGAGAATAAAAAAAATAAAAATAAAGATAGCTGTTGCTGTTCAATATGCCTATCCAGAAACAAAAGTGAGAATAAAAAAATAAAAAAATAAAGATAGCTGTTGTTGTTCAATATGCCTATCCAGAAACAAAAGTGAGAATAAAAAAAAAAAAAAAAATTGATAACTGTTGCATAGAATAACATGATCATATCTGTTCTTCGTGCGTGGCAGCCATAACGTGATATGAATAACGAAGTCTGGTTTGTTCCCCATTTCTCGTGCCTTCGTTATAATTATCAAGGTTTGAGTAACGCCGAACTGTGAGTGCGGAGGGCGTGTTGTTTCCTAGTCATTTTTTCTCTGTATATGATATGGTAAACAAAGCAAATATGAATGTAGATTTTTGAGTAAGGTTTTTAAAGGAGGTGAGTGTTGGAGAATGGGGGAGAAAGAGTAAGAGAAAGATAAAGAAAATGGGAAAAGAAGGTGGTGAGTGGCATAGAAAGAGAAGAGGAGAGATAGAAAGAGAGAGAGAGAGAGAGAGAGAGAGAGAGAGAGAGAGAGAGAGAGAGAGAGAGAGAGAGAGAGAGAGAGAGAGAGAGAGAGAGAGAGAGAGAGAGAGAGAAGAGAGAGAGAGAAAGAGAGAAGAGAAGAGAGAGAGAGAGAGAGAGAGAGAGAGAGAGAGAGAGAGAGAGAGAGAGAGAGAGAGAGAGAGAGAGAGAGAGAGAGAGAGAGAGAGAGGAGAAAGAGAAAGAGAAAAGAGACCAGAGAAAAGAGAACACAGAACACAGAACAGAGAAACGAGAATATAGAAAAGAGAAAGAGGAATAACCAAAAGAAAGGATCAATACAGATAACAATCAGATAAGCAATCAGCAAAGAAAGGAACAATCATTTAACGAGAAAGTCGTTCGGCCGAGCCATGCAAACAGTTTACGAAGCAATCAAGCTTTCTTTCATTCTGAAGGGCATTCTTGCAAGCACGCAAAGCAACATGCAGCAACAAAGTAAATGTGAGTGAAGATATTAATGTTAGAGTAGACTTTGAGGCGATAATTGCATGCAACGAATGACAGACAGACAAAGGAAGAAGGGGTCGTGACTGAGTTGTTAGGGATTAGTCAAAGCAAAAAAAAAAAAAAAAAAAAAAAGGAAAGAATAATAATGATAAATAATAATAGATAATAAAAGAAAGAAACGGGAAAAGAGGGGAAAAAAGAAAAAAGGAGACAGGGAGAGAGAAAGAGAAGGAGCTAAAGAAAGAAAGGAAGGAAAAGAGAAAGAGAAAGAGAGCAAGAGTGAGAGAAAAGAAAAAGAGAGAGATAAAAAGAGCAAGACTGAAAGAAACAAAGAGAAAGAGAGAGTGAGAGTGACAGAGCGAGAGAGAATGATAGAGAGAGAAAGTGATAGAGGTGGAGAAAGTGATGGAGAGAGAGAGAGAGAGAGAGAGAGAGAGAGAGAGAGAGAGAGAGAGAGAGAGAGAGAGAGAGAGAGAGAGAGACTGATATAGCAAGAGAGAGTGATAGAGCGAGAGAGAGTGATAGAGCGAGAGAGAGTGATAGAGAGAGAGAGAATGAGAAAGAAAAAGGGTATATGAGAGAAAGTGATAGAGAGAGAAAGAGAAAGAGAAATAGAAAGAAAGAGAGAGAGAGAGAGAGAGAGAGAGAGAGAGAGAGAGAGAGAGAGAGAGAGATAGAGATAGAGATAGAGATAGAGATAGAGAGAGTGAGAGAGAGAGAGAGTGATAGAGAAAGAGTGCGAGAGAGTGAGAAAGACAGAGAGAGTGAGAGAGACATGGATACATGAAAATACCAAACAGCATAAAGGACAACCACAAGTTTTAAAAGATGGGGAAGTGATGATGACGATATGCACTTTTTTTCTGACAGTAAAAATTCATCATAATTACCACTCAGAAAGGATAAGGACAACACATACAAATAATCACACACACAAATAAAATACACATTTATCAAAAAACACAATCACGACTAACAAAAATAACAACCGACGGAATAAAAAACAAACATGTACAAACACCCTAAAACCCACAACACCTTAAAAAAAAACAAAAAAAAAAAAACACGTGAGAATATATGTGTATCCACTCAGCTGCTGAAGACGTTGTGGTGGTGGTAGAGGAAGACCCAAGTGGGAGGGGGTGCATCTCCTCCCCCCCCGCCCCCCCGCCTTCCAAGACGAGCCAGGGAGATGATCTTGGGTCCAAGGATGTGGTTGAGATCTTCAAGGACTCAGGAACAGGATCCAACAACACTCCTTCGACATTGTGTAGTGACTCAGGGACAGGCAACTGTAACTTGACGTATCATGGTAGGTTGGGAGGACGCATTGTTGACTTCTTTTTTTTTTTTTTTTTTTTTGTTTTTGTTTTTGTTTTGTTTTTTGGGGGGGAATGTTTTGGTTTTTTTTTTTTTTTTTTTTTTGGGGGGGGGTTGAGTTGGAAGTATTGTAGCTTATGGTTGATGTTTTTTTTTTATTTTTTTTTTTATTTATTTTTTTTTTATTATATATTTTTTTAGAGGATGGGGATGGGGGAGGGATGGAGGGGGGGTAAGGAGAGAAAAGTTAGTTTATATGGATATTTTTTCTCTAGATATATTTTCTTTTTTCTTTTTTTTCTTTTTTTGGGTGGAGGGGTACACATGGAATGACATACCGTAGGCTAGAGGGGGGCTGTTTGGTTGAGTTTTATTTATTTAGTGATTCACCTGTTTATCATTATCAATTCAGAAAAACAAAACATAGCGTAGAATCGAAATTGCTATCATTATTATAGCTGGATTTTATTGAAATGTCATTTTTAAGCTTTAAGGAACTTAAGAAAATATTATAGAAGGAACAGTACTATGTTTTTATTATTATTGGTAAGGTTGTTGTTATTCTTATTTTCATTATTATCGTTATTATTGTTATTATGGATCATTATCTGTATTGCTATTGCAATTGTTATGATTATTATTATTATGATTATGATGATTATTATTATTATCATTATTATTATTATTATCATTATTATTATCATTATTATTATTATTATCATTATTATTATCATTATTATTATTATTATCATTATTATTATTACTATTGTTACTATTATTACTACTGATGTTATTATAATCAGTATTATTACCATCATCATCATTATCCTCATTAACATTATTATCCCAATTAAGGACTATCTAACCGTTATCTTAACCTAATTCAATACTAAAAAAAACTTATCATCCCACCCACACCCTCATCATTATTATCATTCCCATCATCATCATCCTTACCATCATTATCATCATCATCATCGCAATGAAGAGTTATTTAATCTTTGTTCCCCCTCCCCCCCTCCCCCTCCCCCCCCTGAAATAACCAGAACGACGCGAGGAAGAAGGAAACATGACCATCGTTCCCATCCCTGTGTTTACGAGTCAGCAATACCGTGTTGTCACGCCCACGTCAGCCGCCCGTCATACACACCGAGTCCGTCGCATCTGCTCTTCCGCCTCCGCCCGCACAGCCTCAGTCACACGCCCACACGCACACCCGCAGAACGCCCAAGGTTCGAGTGTTTTTTTTTTTTTTTTTTTTCTTACTCTTTTTATCATTGCAGTTCTTTGCATCATCATTGCTGTTATATATAGTGTTATTAATACACATTATTTCCATTATACTTAAATTATCGTTACTATTACCATTATGATAATGAAAATACTAATTATAATAATGATAATGGTGATAATGATATTATTATTATTATTACTATTATTATCATTATTATTATTATTATCATTGTTGTTATTCATATTATTAATATCATCATTATCATCATTAGTACAATTATCATTATTATCATTACTGCTACTGCTCTGCTACCACAGCTACCACTACCACTACTACTACTACTACTATTACTATTTTTATTGTCACTATCATTATCATTATTGTTATCATTATTATAATTTCCATTAATGCATTAATACTATCACCATCAATCTGAACCCCCAATTATCGAATCTAACACCTGCATCCCCCTCCCCCCTCCCCCTCCCCCCTCCCACAGACATGTCCTCAGGCTCCTCCCCCTCCAACGTGGTGACGGGTCGCCGCCACTCCTGGTGCTGCCCCCAGGACGGCCTCGACGCCAAGCAGTACCGCACGCAGAGTACCCAGACGTTCAAAGCCCCCTCCAAGAACGACGACTCATCCGACCTCAGTCCTCACCAGCAGTATGATCCCCACGAGCCTCATCACCTCAACGACCACGAGCACTGTCATCACAACGACCTGGGTGGTCACTCCCACGAGGGTTGCGTCACCACGCGGGGCGACGGACGACGGCCGAGGGTTCCCGACGACTACCCTGTCTTGAGTCCCCACGACCTCCCGGAGCGCTACATCCCGAGGGCAGCCGGGGACTACGTCATCGATTTCGACGAGGATCCCGTGTTCATCGTCGCCAGCGCCGTGAGTCACCTGTCGCACCTCGGGGAAGGGGAGAGGGCGAAGGGGGAGTCCGCTTTCCCCTTCCCCTGCCCGGCGACCTCCCCTGCCCTGCCGCCTCGCCACACGGAGGCAGAGAGGCAGCGGAGACATACGGGTGACTCGCCTCACAAACAGTCTTCTTCGGCTGCTACGAGGTGGTGAGCTTATGGTGCTTCAGGGATAGTGATTGCGGATTCGGTAGCGTAGCTATGGGGGCCTCAGGACGGTGACCTGTAAACTAGGGGGGTGCTAGGCTTGGAGTTTATGGTGTGATAAAACGTACGTGACGAAAAATGGAAGTGTTGTGGTTCCGTGAACTGAATTGTCAAATGGATACCAGATTTCTATTTTTCTCGATAAAAAAGGTTATGAAAAAATGATGGTCAGGGCAGTAAACATATAGTGTCTTAATTATTATTCTATAAACTCAATGAAATGACTATTATATGAATAAATCACTACCTACGTAAATGATAGATAAATCATATAAAGGAAATATTTTGATTAACACTAATTGCCTTGTCTGTTTAAAGGATGATGCTGAAAAAAAGTGAAATGCTTTTGATGAATCGAAAATTTGCAAGAAAAAATAACATGAAAAACGTTATACAATTTTCAATCATCAGAGGCTTCTGTTTCAGACCAACAAACCTTGTTTCGTTAACATTCGGTTGTTTCGAATCTGTGAACAATGGATTTCCAATCAATCCTTGAAGTAATGCATCTTTTTCTATATATGTGTGCATGAGGCAATTTCATGCAGGATCTATAGACCACTGTGTTGTTGCAGCCACGAGGAAATAACAGTGCTTTTCACGTTACTTAAATGTGTGACAAGAATTATGCGTATTGTTTTCAGTAACGCTAACTCAATACTCTGGGGTGCTAC
This sequence comes from Penaeus japonicus, assembly GCF_977035675.1. Lineage (NCBI taxonomy): Eukaryota > Metazoa > Arthropoda > Malacostraca > Decapoda > Penaeidae > Penaeus > Penaeus japonicus. The sequence goes on along the minus strand of NW_028234405.1, from coordinate 10,249,364 downwards.
GTAACTTTCTGAGGGGGTGAATGCATAACATTTATTTGGATGTTTACTGTATATACAGAGGCAGATATATTGTCATATTATCATATCAGTATGTGTGTTTCTATATATATATACATACATACATAAATATATATATATATATATATATATATATATATATATGTATGTATATATATATATATATATATAATATATATATAAATATGTATATATATATATATATATATATATATATATATATATATATATATATATATATATGTATGTATGTATGTATATGTATATGTATACATAAAGTATATGTATACAAATGTGAGGTGCATGTACGTTTGGATTACTAGAATATGAAAGAATGTTTTCCCGACACATAGTTTACTTGCATATGCTCTGTTTCTCGTATTTCTGTTTCTTTGAAATATATGACGTAAAACAAAAGAGGCGTACTAATATATATGTCCGAGGTTACCAACATGAGTATGAAAAAGTAACAGTAACTGAAAACATTTATAAGGATCATGATTATATATGGAGAGCAAAAGTGACGTTAAAAATAAGTTGTGGAATTATTTTGAAGTTATTTTTTCCCTGATTTAAATCTAGTCTATTTGCTATCACGTGTCACTCAACATGACAAGTGATCCAGGGAGGAAGGATGTGTTCTATCAAAATAAATCTTACTCTTTTCATTCTTTTATCTTGTACTGTGACTATTTTAGATGTGTTTTTAAAAGCAATGCATGTTTTTGTTTTTTTTGTTTAATAAACTTTCTTTTTTTTTACTATACTTTACCAATACTTTCACTGTTGTAGAGGTAAGTGCGTCTGTCTTTAGCTCACACAGAATAAACATATGATTTCATTCTTCTTAAAGACAAGTCTGGCGTGGGATTTCAAGTGTCCAACACGCCGGCACAAAGGCTTCTACCAAGACAGTTCACTGGCGTCCAATGAACTGTGATTTGCTCTCTCTCTCTCTCTTTCTTTCTATCTCTTCCCCTCCCCCCTTCTCTCTCTCTCTCTCTCTCTTTTTTTTTTTTTTTTCTCTCTCTCTCTCTCTCTCTCTCTCTCTCTCTCTCTCTCTCTCTCTCTCTCTCTCTCTCTCTCTCTCTCTCTCTCTCTCTCTCTCTCTCTCTCTCTCTCTCTCCCCCCCTCTCCCCTCCCCCTCTCTCTCTCCCCCCTCTCCCCTCACCCTCTCTCTCTCTCTCATTTCTCTCCCTCCCTTCCTGTCTTCCTCAGCCCCTTTCCTCTTCTCTGGTGTTGTTGACGTGGTCACGCTCGTTCAAGCGAAGGATCTAATTGAGTAGAATTACTGTGGGTGAGGAGTACATCCCGGCCAAGGAGTGCCTACTCTGTATGTCATGTTTTGGCTTCGTTTCTGAGAGAGACAAAACACACTCAAACATCGTCTTTTTTCCACATATATGAGAAAACACACTCATGTATGAGAAAACACACTCAAACATCGTCCTTTTTTACACATATATGAGAAAACACACTCAAACATCGTCCTTTTTCCACATATATGAGAAAACACACTCAAACATCGTCCTTTTTCCACATATATGAGAAAACACACTCAAACATCGTCCTTTTTCCACATGTATGAGAAAACACACTCAAACATCGTCCTTTTTTCCACATGTATGAGAAAACACACTCAAACAAAGTCCTTTTTCCACATATATGAGAAAACACACTCGAACATCATCCTTTTTTCCACATATATGAGAAAACACACTCAAACATCGTCCTTTTTTCCACATATATGAAGAGTACATTGAGTCGATTATTTCATGGTTGTATGTATGGTGGTTGGCATAATCTTGCTTACACAAAGACGAGGAACATCATGCAACACTTCCTACCTGACCTTGAGTAACATGAGTGAGGCGGCGTAGCAGCTTATATTTCTTACCAGACAGTTATGTCAATTCTAGCTCCTTGTTTAAGAACCAGGAAGATATCTTACGGTTCCCCTAAGAAACTGTGGTATTCTTTCTTGCTGTATGACTTAATTTTTTTTTTTTTTTTTTTTTTTTTTTTGTCTTTATTACATTCTTCCATTCTTTTCATTCTTTTTCGTATCCATTCTGCGTCTATTTCTTGTTCGGGGAAAGTTTCCTATTGGGTAATGAATAATATTGCGAAATCGAGGATATTTTGCAACGATAGAAGCTAGTATTGAAATGCGTTGGTTGAGCTTAGAGAAAAGATTTCTTTTTCGGGAGAAAGCCATAGGGAGAAGGAATGGTGATATGCGTTGCAACTTTTCATATGCACACGAAAGATGGTGGATGTGACTTGTTTCTTTCTCTCTCTCTCTTTCTCTTCTTCTCTTTCTCCTTCTCTCTCTCTTTCTCTCTCTCTTTCTCTATCTCCTTCTCTCTCTCTCCCTCTCTCTCTCTTTCTCTCTCTTTCTCTCTCTCTCTCTCTCTCTCTCTCTCTCTCTCTCTCTCTCTCTCTCTCTCTCTCTCTCTCTCTCTCTCTCTCTCTCTCTCTCTCTCTCTCTCTCTCTCTCTCTCTTCCTGTGTCACACACACACTCACTCTTACATACTTACACGAGTTGATGAAGCTGATTGAGTTAAAAACAGCCCACCCGTCTCCCCACCCACCCCTCCTAAATCCCCTCACCCCCCTGCGGGCACCACTCCACTCTCTCCCCCTCTCCTCTCAGCCCCCCCAACCCCCCACACACATCTCCCCCTCTCCCTCTCTCCTCCCAGCTCCCTATGCCACCCCTTGCCTCCTCCTGCGTCCTGCCTCCACCCTACACCCTACCCCCCCAGCATGTCCCCTCTCTCCCTCTCTCCTCCCTGTCCCTTCAGCCCCCCCCCCCCCTAGGCTCCCCTCCCTGTCCCTTCAGCCCCCCCCCCCCCCCCCCCCCCCCCCCTCCCCAATCCATCTTCTCTTGTTCCCTTAATAATGAGGATTACGATGTGGGTCCTAACGTGGGCAGGGACACATGACCGTGACAGTATGACACATGTTTGAGTGAGGAGGGGGAGGGGGGGGGATGGCGTTTGTGTCAGAATAGACATACCGTAGATTATGTGTATATACATATATATTTTCGAATTGTGAAATTATGTATACATAGTGATTCTAAAAGGTAGGGAATATATATATATATATATATATATATATATATATATATATATATATATATATATATATGTATATATATTTTTTTTATTTTTTATTTCTACTTTTTTAGTACGGAGGATTTATAAGTTTGTTTGTTATCACTTTGATCTTAATTTTCTGGGTTAAAT
>NW_028234405.1:10216090-10221090 GCF_977035675.1 Penaeus japonicus | reverse complement strand
AAGATTCATTTATCCACTTTCCCTAAAAAACAAAACAGCTGGCACGACAACGTTCCCCGGTTTGGAGGTCAGGGTATAAAGAAGAACAAATTCCCACAATTGTCTTGGAATTCTGGCGATCGCCCTTAATCTTACGAAGAATCCCTCCATGCAACTGTTGGAAGCACCAGTAAACATTGCTTGGAGCTCGCATGACTATCATCATCATCATCTTCATCTTCATCTTCATCTTCATTATCATCATCATTATTATCATCACCATCATCATCTTCATCATCATCTTCTTCATCATCATCACCATCATCATCTTCATCATCATCATCAATATCACCACCTTCATCATCACCATCATCATCATCATCACCTTCATCATCATCATCTTCAACATCATCATCATACTCATCATCATCACCACCACCATCATCATCATCACCATCATCATCATCATCATCACCTTCATCATCATCATCACCACCACCATCCTCCTCCTCCTCCTCCTCCTTATCATCATCATCATCATTACTCTTCATTAATAGTAAATCTTGCCTATAGATTTAAAGAAGCTTAGACACTTTATTCTCCACAAGATCTGCGACCGATCATCAGTTCCCAAAGGCTCCTTTTAGATCAAACAAAAAAAGAAAAATATCCTACAATCCACCAAAAAATGATAACCATTCCCAAATGATGCTGAATTATGCTCCCAACGTGAAGAATTTGTACCTAGGACAACTGCCAATGCCCTTACGGATAACCCCCATTATGCTGCCCCAGCTTTAACCCACGCCGAATGTCTCCCATGCTTGGCTAAATAAGACTAATTCCTGGGGCGGGACTACTTGGCTCGGTATGCCATGTTGCGTATTTCTGATTTACGGGAGATGGAATTAAAACTCTCGAATTACCCTTAATTCTGGGAAAGAGGAGGGGGGTGGGGGGGGGGGTAGGGGTGCGTAGTGATATCTATGTATCTATATTTGTCTGTTGATTTATTTGTCTGTTTGTCTGTCTGTCTATTTTTCTATCGAAAACTATATCTGTCTATCTATTTATCTATCGAAAACTATATCTATCTATCTATTTGTCCATCGAAAACTCTATCTATCTATCTATTTATCTATCGAAAACTCTATCTATCTATCTATTTATCGAAAACTATATCTATCTATCTATCTATTTATCTAGTAAGTAGGAGTTTCTGTCGTATAGACGTCACAAAAAATATTTTCAATTAGATTTTACTTCTACTGGTTTGGGGATGAATTTGTAAGTTGTTAAACAGAATATAATTTCCTGCAAAGAAGTGAAGTAAATATCAGAATGCAAGGCGAAACTCTTATCACTACAAGACATAGGGCAAGTTACCCATATCCATTTGCTTTCATTGCAAAGAAATGTATTCCGATATCAGTTTTGACTGACAGTCCAATGGATGTATCAGAACAAATATCCTAGTAGGAGAATACACAATTAAAAGGAAACACTGGATGTAGCAATAAAACCTCACACAGTTTATGTTACTTGATTACCTTCATTATGTCTGGAAATCTTTCCATTTTCCAAGACATGTAGAATATTCCATAACCGATTTTTCCCCTTAAGAGTTCTACCCCCCCCCCTTCCCCCCGCCCGCTACCTCCTCTCTCTTTCTCTGTATAGTTCTCTCGCTGTCTGTATGTTCGTGTGTGCGTGTATTTGCATGTAAGTGTATTTGATTGAGGATGCTCCTTCGAAATTTAGTAATAATACCCGTGCCTCATGTTCATGGAACATTGTTCACTTCGTTCCGACTTCCTTTCCCTTCCTTTCTCTCTCTATTTCCCGAGTATGATTAACATTTTCCTCATAAGATTCAACTGGACCTTCATCTCCTTCTTCCTCTTCCTTTCCTTCTTCCTCCTCCTTTATCTCTCTCTCTCTCTCTCTCTCTCTCTCTCTCTCTCTCTCTCTCTCTCTCTCGGAGGGGGGAGGGGTTGAGTCTCTACAGAACATCTCTTTTCCCTCTCTCTCTTCTCATACTCTCCTCTCTCTTTCCCCTCACATTCACTCTCTCTTTCCCTCTCTCCCCCCCCCCCCTCTCTCTCTCTCTCCCCCCCCCCCTCTCTCTCTCTCTCTCTCTCTCTCTCTCTCTCTCTCTCTCCCTCTCTCTCTCTCTCTCTCCCTCTCTCTCCCCTCTCTCTCTCCCTCTCTCTCCCCTCTCTCTCTCCTCCTCATTCTTTCTATCTCTCTCTCTTTCTCCTTCAAAAAAAAAAAAAAAAAAAAAAAAAGTCCTCTTCACTGCCCTTATCTGTCGACCCCCTTCTTCCCCTTCCTCTGTCCTCCTCCATCTTGACTTTAAAAGCATGCAAGGGAACACAAAGAACAGAGGTGTCGAGTCGATGCTGTACCAGGAAGGACAATCAATAACTTTCTCTCAAAGTTACTGGTTCCACAAACCGCTCTTACCGCCTAGGGAACAGAACCCGAAGGGCGGCAGGACGGCGCTACTGAAGTATGGAAATAGTCCACTTTAGCAAATATCAAGAACTTTGGCAGAGAGAGAGAGAGAGAGAGAGAGAGAGAGAGAGAGAGAGAGAGAGAGAGAGAGTGTGAGAGAGAGAGAGAGAGAGAGAGAGAGAGAGAGAGAGAGAGAGAGAGAGAGAGAGAGAGAGAGAGAGAGAGAGAGAGAGAGAGAGAGAGAGAGAGAGAGAGAGAGAGAGAGAGAGAGAGAGACTTCAGAATGCTTTAGTTTTATGTTCGTCCTATACTTCAAATAGACTGGAGAAGTATTTATTTTTTCATATGTCTATGTACCTATATGTTGTTATCTTTATTTTCATTTTCTTTATTACCATCATCATCATCGTTATCACCAGTATCATCGCTTTTATCATATTATTATCATTATCATCATCATCATCAGTATTATCATAATCATAGTCATCATCCCTATTATCATTATGAATACCATTATCATTGTTACTGCTATTATCACTAATCATTACCATCATTACTACGTCATTATCATTATCATTATTATCATTGCTATTATTGCTATTTTTTATTGCTATTATCATCATTATTGTTTTACCATTATTACTATCATTATCATTGTTATTGCTATTTTTTATTGCTATTATCGTCATTATTGTTTTACCATTATTACTATCATTATTATTATTATTGTTATTATTATCATCATTACTATTATCATTATTATTACCATTATTATCATTAACATTATTATTATGATTACTAGTATCTTTACTGATATTACTTTCATTTCTTATTATTACTATTATCATCTTAGTTAGCGATATCATTATAGTCTATATCATTATGATTACTTTCATTATCATCATTATTTTCATCATCATCATTATTATCATTATCATCACCATTATAAAAGTCATCATTATTCCTATCATTATCATTATTATCATAATCACTACCCTCATTGTTGTTATCATTATCCTCATCATTACTATCATACAATAATTATGATCATCAAGAGAATGAGATACAAAAATAAACCCACGACTAAAAACAGGAAATTAAACGACACGAGATTTTAATCAAGGCTCAGATACTGACGATAAAAAGTTGGCCATGTTCTAATTTCATTAAAAAAAGTTTCAAAGAGAAGACCCTGCATGATGCTTTGAGGAGATCAAGTTGCAATAAGAGGCAAGGAAAAGAAATCCCAATCTGAAAGTTGCATTTGTTTCTAGGTATTGCAACAAGGAGCATCAAACAGACCCTTAGACAAAAGGGTGGGGGTGGGAGGGGGGTGAGATATGGACACGAGGGAGGGGGGAGGGGGTTAGACACGAGAAAATGGGGGGGGGGAAGGGGGTTAGACACAAGGAAAGGGACTTAGGTAAGGGGAGGGACCGGGGCGAAAGAGAAGGGGAGCTGAAACAAGGGGGGGGGAGGGGGTTGAGGTAAGAGAGAAGGGGGCTGAGGCAAGAGGAAAATGAGACACAAAGGAGAATGGGACTGAGCCATAGTGAGGCGTCTGAGGTAAAAGAGTAGGGGGCTGAGACAAAGGGGAGGGGGAGGAGGAGGGGGAGGGAAGAGGTGGAGAGGGGAAGGGGGAGGGAGGAGGTGGAGAGGAGAAGGGGAAGGGAAGAGATGGAGAAGGGAAGGGGTACGGAAGAGATGGGGGAGGGTAAGGGGAGCGGAGGGGAGGGGGAGGGGGAGGGGCAAGGGAATGGGGAGGGGGGGAATATGAGTAATAGAACTTCTTCTCCGGTGTCTTGATACATCATACCGAGGGAAATAGAAGTCACACCCAAGGGAAAATTATGATAATAGGTTCTGAAGCTAGGCCTATATTTTCTCTTATTGTCTTTCTCACCTTATCTTCTTTCTTTCTTTCTTTCTCTCTCTCTCTCTCTCTCTCTCTCTCTCTCTCTCTCTCTCTCTCTCTTTCTCTTTTTTCCCTTTCTCTTTCTCTCTCTCTCTTTCTCTTTCTTTCCCTTTCTCTTTCTCTCTTTCTTTCTTTCTTTCTTTCTCTCTGTCTTCCATCCATCCTCTCCCCTTATGCTCTTCCTTTATGTCCTTCCCTCTTTCCTAGTGTCTCTCCCTTCTTCCCCTTCTTTATTTTTCCCTTTCTTCCCTCTACCCTATTTATCTCTTCTCCCTTTCTCCCCTTCCCTTTCTCCTCTCTCTCTTGCCCTCCCTACTCCTCCCAATATTCTCCTTCTTTTCCCTCTCATCATTCCTCCCTTTTCTCTTGTCTCCCCTCCTCTTTTTCCTTCCTTCCCTCTTTTTTTTATTTCCCCTCCTCCTCCCGTTCTTACCTTCTCTGATCTCCCTCTTCCCTCTCTCTCCTCCTACCTTCCTCTCTCTTCCCTTTTTCGTTTCCCCATAATCCTCTCTCCCATTCCTCCTTCCTCCCCCTCACTCATTTTCCTCCCTCCACCCTCTTCACTCCCTCCCTCCCTCCTCCTTCCCTCTCCCAATTCAACTCCCTCCTCCCCTTCCTCCCTCCCTCCTCCTTCTCTCTCCCAATCACT
>NW_028234405.1:10201090-10208590 GCF_977035675.1 Penaeus japonicus | reverse complement strand
AAATGATAGCAAAATAATAATAGTAATAAAAGGAAAATATAATTACAATGATAACAGCCACACTAGCTGTGATAGTATGATGATTATTATAAAAGTTATAAGGATAAGGATAAGCCAGATTTGCGGAGCAGATGCTACGCCAGGCTTGTATGCACTGAGGCGAGCCCGCCTGTGCCAGTGTGTGCTGACTCGTGAGAGAATGTGCCAACGAGTGTTGACTCGATCTGAACTTGGTCCTTACCCAACGCAGTGCCCAGCTACGTCAATAACCGCCAGGTGACAGTGGAAACTCACGAGTTTGGACGGGACTCGATCTGCCGACCACGGGGATGTGAAGTCGACACGCTACCACTGAGCTACCAGACGGCTATAAAAGTTATGATAATGATAATAAAAATAATGTCAATAATAACAATGCTAATAACAAAGATAATGATAATGATGATAAAAGTTATGATGATAATGACGAAGCATAAAGATATAGAAATGATGATAAAAAATGATAATGACAGTGATAAAAGAAAGAATGATAAAGAAGGCTAAAAAAATATTAATGATAATAATGATGATAATGAATATGATAATAGTAATGATAAAAAAATGATGGTAATAATGATAATGATAATGATAGTAATAATAATGATGATGATAATAATGATAATAATAAATATAATAATAATGATAATGATAACAATTAAGATAATAATTATCATAATGACAACGGTAATGATAACAACAATAGTAATAATGATAAATATAATAACAATAATGATAACGATAATGATAATAATGATAGTAAAAATTATGAATACAAAAAATACACAAAAAGACCTAATCTTTCCCGTATGAAGACCCTCCCTTCAATTACAAGACAGACAAAAGTCTTGAAGCTCTTCCGAGGTGGCGGGACAGTGGAGTAGGGGGGTGAGGGGGTGGTGTAGTGAGGCAGCAATACGGATACTTCCACGGGACTTTCAACCCTATTTTCGCCTTAACCTTCATCGCATCTTCAAGAAATTGCAAACCACCAGCAAACAGCCCTTCGTCTTGGAAGACAGTTCATCGGCCAGGACTTCCAACTTCCCGCGCTAATTTACATATTTACATATTTTCTAGAATATATCTTGTTTATTTGTTTATTAATAACTTACAATTTTTATTTTAACGAGAATATGATGACTAAATCTGACAAAACTGAACATAAAGAACATGAAGTAAATTACGTCAGAGCAACTGCTGAGCTTCTCAGGCAGTTGGCTGAGAGCTCGTGACCTGTTCACACATACCATACCATAAGTATCTGCCTTTTGTTGTTTCTTTTTTTATTTCTGATGCTCGTTTTTTTATGTTGCTATTGTTTCTATATTGTGTTTAATTTAATAAATATGTATTTTTCTGTCAATTTAATATTTCATTCAATTCTTACACGCTACCTAAACTAAGAATTGCTCGGCTTGATGGCTGTGTAAAAGTCAACCCTTACATTTGGTAGGCAGCTCGGGATATTTATGTACAATTTTATTTTGCAAATATTGTGTATAACCGAAACCAGCCTTAGCGTTTATTAATATTTATCGTAGATATATTTTTTTCTGTGCTTTTCACAAAACGGATTTTAAGAAATTAAGATTTGCTTACTGTTATCTTAGTCTGTTGATGAATCTTTTTTTTTTAACAAGTATGTTAGTAACGTCATAAAGTGCATAAACCATTTTTGTGTATTATAAGTACGTAAACTTGATTTCTTGATCTTCGCTCTTTTGTACTGTACATCACATTGCGGGTGATTTAATTGTATTCACATTCATCAGTCGCTACAGACGTCCTTAGTTGTATCGGCGTTTAAGCCCAGGGAATAATTGATTGTATACGTGATTATATTTTGGAATGGATGTCTGGCCAGGAAATGAGCTTTACTCAGCCCGGTAAATGTACATAGGACTGATTTTCCTTTCAAATTGTCAGTGTACGCTAAACCGCTGTCCTCACGAGTTTATACATTTTATCTATTCTAATGACCGATCGCTTTTCAGCCTGTCCTATTTTTGTTGATGCTGATGCTTGCAGTTTTTGCCTGTTCTTTGTGCTCGTGACATACAGCGAAGCTTGTAACAATTTGTCGCTCTGAGTAAGAGAAACCATACCAACACTGAACACTGGTGAGTAAAGATTTATTTTCTGTAACATTTATATTAATCTCGATTAATTACCACTAATTACCAGTATTCACTTTTGGATTGATTTCTTTTTAGAAAAGCACAGACGTGTTAGGCAAAGTATTAGGTATTTTGTTCATTATTGGAGACTCCTTAGAATTGTCAAAATGTCAATTGAACGTAATTTTTCTGATCTGACTTCCCCAAGTCCAAATTTAATAGCAGACCATGAGCAAGCTTATGCTCTTCCTCGTGGATTAAGAGATCCTTCAGTTAGACCAAAATCTAAAGCACCAGCTCATGCTGTTGGTCCATTAACTCCTCCCGATGATAACGAAGGAAATGTAAATCAGCCTCAAGGAAATATTCCTTCTACAGTACTCGCGAGTGTACTAAGTCAACAAAATAAAATTATCAAGGATAATCTTGTTCTCTCATCTAAACTAGATAAGATTGAAAGCATGTATGCAACACTTAGTAGCCAACTAGTGGTTTTGCTACAGGGTATGAATGTTCAGACTTCTATTAATGAACAATTGTCCGTGCCAGTTTCTTGCAATGATAATGCAGTACGTGCAAATGCTAAAGTCTATGACGATAGACCTATACTTACACCCTTATCTAAACCAGTCTTTGAACCAGACACCCCAGTTAATCTTGAACCTATACCAACACCTCGTACCCAGTTTCCTCAATCCTCGTGTCCCAATCCTTCCTCAGTGAAACCAACCCCTCTTGCAGCACCAAGATCTAGTCTAACTTCCGGCATTAGTGAGTATAATACTGATAGTAACGGGATGCCAGTAAGTTTTAAAATTGCCAAGCAACAAATACCAATATTTGAAGCAAAATGTTCACTCAATGATCCTATGAAACGACAGAATGAATTTGAACAATGGATTCGTAAGATTGAAATTGTCATTCCAGAAGGACATGATGAAACCAGGATTAAAGTTGCTAAAATACATTGTCAAGGTCATGCAGAAACTATTGTTAATAGTGGTCAGTTTGCACAATTTACTACTTGGAATGAATTTAGAAAGGCTTTAAGGGACAAATTTGGTAGTGTAAGAAGTTCAGGGGATTTCTTTAGAAGGATAGAAGCTATTAGACTTAAACAGGGACAGTCGCCTAAAGATTTTCATATTGAACTTGAAGCAGCAGTTCTTTCGGGTGCAAGGGATTTTCCTAATGAAATTGGGGATGTAACACTAACTGTGAAAAGACTTTTTCTTCAAGGTTTACCAGAACGATTACGAGCCTTGGTTGTTTCAGGTGAAGATGGTCCTTTGACACAACTCGTCACGAATACAGAACGTATCTGGCACTGTCAGAATAATGCATTTTATTTGAGGGAAAGGAGATTATTCTCGGGTGTGTCGTCTGTCAATTCGAGTCCAGTAACTGCTAACAATGAGGCGTACTGCGCTTTTCACCGCTCCAAAGGACACTTCACAAAAGATTGCAGAGGTAAGCCTCTGTCTAATGTCTGTTGGCAATGTCTACAGCCAGGTCATCTAAGATCTCGATGTCCTGGAGTACAGCAGCCGCATAAAAAGGAACAATATACGTATGTTCAGAATGCTGTGCCCTTTCAGAAAGGCCAGCAGTGTTAAAACTCCCTGTAATCTGTTGGCTAAATGCAAAAGGGAGATGGATTTATGCTTAGTGTCTGATAAGAATTTAGTGGGTAGACCTTTGATAAAAGTTTATATTAATGGTCAGGAATTGCCTGCATTCATCGACACTGGATCTTCTGCATCCTTGTTGAAGGTCTCGGCATTGAAGTCTCTAAGCGTTATTTCACGTTCCAAAGGAGCCAGGTCACTTATTAGTGCTTCTGGTGACTTTCTTGATGTTTTGGAAGAAAGGGATTTTGAGATTTCTTTTGCCCCAAGACTTAGCCTGACGCACAGATTAGTCGTAGTTGATGAAAGTTGTGATTTTCCAGGTTCCTTATTAATTGGCATAGATGTACTGCGTAGATTTGAATTCAGTTTGGTTCATTCACATCAGCCAGGACAGACTTATCTTTCTCTTGATTCAGTTAGAGTACCTGTAACCTATACAGATCATCCAGGAATTTCTAAAGTGTCCTTTTGCAAAGCAACAAAAAAGGATAGTGATCTTGATATAGCACCTCTTTTTCAACAACCAGTTCTGTGTGCTAGAGTTCTCAGAAGTACTAGTATTCCTCCAATGAGTGCTAAGTTTATTTCATGTTCAGTAAATCGTGGTATTCCTGATGGGGATGTATACATAAAGGGTCACTTACATGATCTATTGATTCCTCATTCAGTTGCGAGTGTACAGAATAGGAAAGTTTACATATGGACAGTTAATACTTTACCTCGCAGAATTAAGCTTAAAAATGGTAAGCTACTAGCAAAAGTGGAAGAAGTTTCTAACTCTGACCCAAGTAAAATAGCAATGATAGGTAGTGCCTCTTCATGTAATTCTGAGGTAGTAACCCAAGCAAATCTTCCAGATTTAGAACATTTAACAAAGGAGCAAAGGAGTAATGTCTTGCCTATTCTACAGAAGCACAAGGGTTTATTTGATGGTGATAAAATGACTATTGGTAAAGCCAAGGGTATTGTGCATTGCATACCTACAGGTGATGCAGCGCCTATTTGTTCTAAACAGTGGCGTCTTCCACAGTCGGCCAAAGACTTTATTAAGTCTGAGTGTCAGTCCATGCTTAAAGCAGGAGTAATTGAACCATCAATGAGTCCATGGCTTAGCAACGTGGTTCTAGTAGTAAAAAAGGATGGGTCTCATCGTTTCTGTGTTGACTACAGGCAGTTGAATAATGTTACCATAGGAGATACGTATCCACTTCCCAGGATAGAAGAAACTATTGACAATCTCGGCGAAGCACATTTCTTTTCTACTCTAGACTCTAGAGCAGCATACTGGACTATAGAGGTTAATGAGGCAGATCGCCCTAAAACGGCATTTTCGGATGGACAGAACGTTTTTCAATGGATCAGAATGCCATTTGGTTTAAAGTCCGCTCCAAGCACTTATCAAAGGCTAGCTAACCTGGTCTTGAGTCCAGTTTTAGGACGTCATACACTTTGTTATCTAGATGATATCATTATCTATAGTAAAAACTTTTCGGAACATCTTGATCATCTGGATGAAACCCTTACTCTTTTGTCTCGTGCAGGTTTTAAATTAAACATGGCAAAATGTGAGATTGCTTGCCCGGAACTTAAATTCTTGGGATTCCTCATTTCTGCTGCAGGTGTACAACCTGACCCTGGTAAAGTGAAGGCCATATGTGATCTTCCTACACCCACCAACTCACAGCAGGTGAGAAGGATTATGGGTGCTGCTGGATATTTCCGCAGGCATATCAAAGATCACTCCAAAATAACTGCTCCACTTTCTGATTTAACTAAGAAGAATGCCAAGTTTGTATGGAAGCCAGAACATGAAAGGGCTTTAATTAGTTCAAAGGAAGCTTTAGTTACTGCTCCTCTCTTGAAACGTCCTAATTTTGACTTGCTGTTCGAAATCCATACAGATGCAAGTCAGCGAGCCATTGGTGCTTGTTTCATCCAAAAACATGATGGACAACCTCACCCAGTTTCTTATTACAGTCGCAAACTTAGAGGTGCAGAGATTCGGTATTCAGCGACCGAGTTGGAGGCTTTAGCTGTTGTTGAAGCTATTAAAGTATTTCATCCATATGTATATGGCCGTAAATTTCATGTCTATACGGATCATAAGCCATTAGTCTATATTTTTAAACGTCCAACTAAATCTGCTAGAATGACCCGCTGGAGTCATGAAATTATGAGTTATGATTGTAAAGTCTTCTACAAAGAAGGAGCAAGTAATCATGTACCAGATCTCTTATCAAGGCAGATTAATTCAATAACATCTGTAGATTTGACCACCTTGGATCCTAAAGCATTTCGTGCATTGCAGGTTGAAGACTCTCTTTACAAAGAAATCATAGATTTTCTTGAAGGTCGATCATTCCCTAAGCGCAAATTACCTGCAAGATTGGACGAGTTTGACTTGATAGATGGAGTTCTTTATCACATCAAAGATAAGGCTTCTGGTTTGGTAAGTCAATTATGTATTCCTTTGAAATGCAGACTACATGCCCTGGACATTGCTCATAATAGTAAGATTGCTGGTCATCCTGGAACCTATCGTACATACAGGAAACTCCAGGAATTGTATTATTTTCCTTGTGCACTTAGTTATACTAGGAATTATGTAAGTAAGTGTCTGACCTGTAAAAAGCGTAAAGCTCAACAAAGGCATCGAGCGCCATTAGCAGATGCTCCACTCGCATTAAGCATCCTCGAGCGAGTCAGCATGGATCTCGTTGAATTGCCAAAGTTGGATAATGATTTCAAGTATGTCTTAGTGATTGTAGATCAGTTATCACGTTTTACTCAGCTTGTACCTCTCAAAGATAAACAAGCCGTAACTGTCACGAATGCTTTGATTAATGATTTCATTACAATTTTTGGTCCACCACAAGCTTTCATATGTGATAATGGCACTGAATTTTCTAATTCTCTTCTCAGAGCTGTTTGTAAGCTGCTAGAAACTAAGATAAACTTTACAACCCCTTATCATCCAGAGAGTAATGGGTTATGTGAAAGGACTAACAGAGTAGTTAAAGATACTTTATATGCACTGACTGAGAAGAATCCTCGTCGGTGGGACACGATGATACCTCATGTTAGGTTTGCTATCAACTCTTCAGTCAACAGGTCGGTAAATAATCAACCCTTATATTTGATGCTTGGACAATCTATACATTATCCAGTTGGATTAACAAACAAATTAACTGTAAATAAACCTGCTAATGAAAGGTTTGCAAAGTTAATTCAGGCACGTGATGCAGCTGTACTTGCAAGTAAACAATGTAGAGAATATAACAAAGATTACGTTGCAAGGAAGTCTATACCTGCTACTGATTTGGATGTTGGTAGTCTAATTTTACGAAAAAGTCCTCCTCAGAAAGCCACTGGTCTGACGGCACGCTGGACAGGTCCCTTAAGGATCACAAAGCGCACTGGACCTGTGACTTATCTGGTGAAAGACCTGGTAAAGAATAGTGTTTATCGATTTCATCGTAATGATATGCTGCCCTACGAGGCACAAGATGAACTGGAGATAGTGAGTCCAGATGGTGTTCTTGCAGAACACACTCCTGATGATCCGTTAAGTGTCATGATGTTATCCTTTGTGAGAAGATTCACAGAGTCATTTGTCTTTGAAGTTTAATGTTACATTGTAATAAGTATTCTTTCGGTGATTGGATATATCATTTGTATAATGTTAGAGCATCTCTAATAAAATAGATCAACAT
>NW_028234405.1:10178590-10181090 GCF_977035675.1 Penaeus japonicus | reverse complement strand
TTATTATTATTTTATTATTATTATTATTATTATTATTATTATTATTATTATTATTATTATTATTATTATTATTATTATTATTATTATATATATATATATAAAACTCAGAGCTCCTGTATTACGTGTATACAATTTACTGATATATTTGGTACGAGGAAAGACTACTTCTGCTCTATCAGAGACTTCTCTTAGTTATTTAGTTCATCTTCATCCTCTCCATCAATATCATCATCATCTTCAATATCCGCCCTACCATCATCAGTATTATCACCATCATTATCATCATCATCATCAGCAGCAGTATTCTCATTACCGTCATCACCATCCTCCTCTTCCCCCCCTCCTCCTCCTCATCATCATAATCATCATCATCATTGTTATCATTATCCTCAATATAATAATTTTTTCCTCTTCCTCCTCCTCCTCATTATCATCATTATCAGGCAGCACTTAGATAATTACTATTATCAACATAATTACTGAACGCATTAACTGACATTTCTTTCGCTATCATTTCTACTCATGAATAAGATGTGCAAAAATGCTGAAAAAATAAAGAAAAGAAAAGAGAAAAATAAAGATAGGTAAAAGAAGAAAAAGAAAATATTTAGAAAATTATAAAAAGACAAGATTTCAGTTTAGTTTCAAATATCATGGATAATCTTATATGTCTCACTGTAGCCATCTCTCTCTCTATTTCTCTCTCTCTCTCTCTCTCTCTCTCTCTCTCTCTCTCTCTCTCTCTCTTTCTCTCTCTCTCTCTCTCTCTCTCTCTCTCTCTCTCTCTCTCTCTCTCTCTCTCTCTCTCTCTCTTTCTTTCTCTCTCTCTCTCTCTCTCTCTCTCTCTCTCTCTGTCCCTCTCTCTCTCTCTTCCTCTCTCTCACTGTATCCTTGTGTCACTGCAGCTTCACTACTGACCTTGTACATAACCATCTAACACTGGTTTATCACCTGGAGTTACTGTAGTACATTCACTTTATGACAACCATTAAGGCTGTTCCATTTAGGAAGACTATTTCTTTTATAGTACTCTTAGTGGTACAATTGTTACAATACTAAGAGTACTGTGAGCTTTACTACTCTTTCAATGGAAAAAAATGTCTTTTGTTTGGGCTTTGGTTATGTACTGTATATTAAGACTCTCTTTTTAATGGTAGTTTGGTTAATACTTTTCCCTTTTTGTTATTGTTTTTATTGTTGTTGCATGGTAGTTGCTTTAACTGGTAGATGATAGTGATGATGGTTATGGAATAATGATTATGATGATCATGGTGATAATGTTGATAATTATGGTAAGGGTGTTATGACAATGATATCAATATTAATAATAGTATTAATGATAATGATGATAAGGATAATGATAGTAATAATAATTTCAATAAAGATTTAAAAAATATATATTGACAGCATCAGTGATAATGAAATAATAACGGTAATCAAAGATGAAAATACATAAGTTAAATATCAAAATAGCTCTGGTAAGGATGAAAATAAAAATCCTCTACCTTCTCGAAAACTATCCCCACTGTCCTTAAAAAAGAAAAAAAAAGAAAAAAAAATCTACACTTTTATCTTTATTACTATCTCTCCATTAACGATTAACATATTCAACGATATTGCCTAGAGAATAAAAGATAAAGAAGTGTCAACATCTCACACTAGGACTAAAGTATGGGTGTGGTGTATGGTAATTACGGTTGTTGCATGCAAATGAAGTCATTGCACAGGCGGGGAAAGAAGGGAACTTCTGGAAAACGACTCAAGTATCTTGGGTATATGACGGAGGGGGGAGGGGGAGGGGAGGGGGAGGTAGGAGAGAGAGAGGCGTGATAATGGTGGGGGAGACAAAGAGGCGAAGAAGAGGGTGATGAAGAAAGAAGAAATGGGAGAGAAGAGGATGAAGGTAAGATAAAAGAAAGAAGACAATGAAGAAAAAGGGAAGAGGGAAAAGGGGAAGAAGACGAGGTAAAGAAAGCGAGAATAAAGGGAGATATTAAGAAAGAAGAGAAGAAATGGATAAAGAAAGAGGAGAATGATGAAAAGGAGAAAGGAGAGAATAACAGACAGGAAGAAGAGAAAGAAGGTCGGAGAAAGGGATAGAAAGGAAGAAAAGGGAAAACATGAAGAAGGGAAAATATCAACGGAAGGAAAATAACAACGATAGGAATGAAAATTGAGAAGGAAAATATTGGAAGAAGAAACAATGAAAGAAGAGGTAAAAAAACAAGAATAAAGAAGTTGCAAAGATGGCAATAATACAACAGCAACAACATTAACAACAACAATACTAATCATTATAATAAAAATAATAATAATGATAAGGATGATGATGATGACGATAATTATAATGATAAAGATAATAATGATAATAATGAAAAAAGTAATAATATATAACAGTAACAATAACAGTATCAATAATGAAAACAATAACTAATACGAATGAAAGAAGAAGACGAAAACAAATAACGACAATAAAAGGAAAATTAAGAATTATAATAAC
>NW_028234405.1:10168590-10171090 GCF_977035675.1 Penaeus japonicus | reverse complement strand
GACCTTTTTGTTGTATCATCCTTATTATCATTATTGTTATTTTGATGAAAGCTTTATCCGTTTTGAAATATTGATTCTAATCTTGCAGTTTTGATAATTCATTTTGGACTCAATCATGTCAGTATTATCATTTTCTTACTATTATTATTAGGATTATGATTATCTTTGTTACTGTCATCCTTATCACTGTCATCATCATTATCATTATTAATATTATCATTGGTATCACCAATAACATTATTATTATTATCATCATGATTATCATCACTGTTACTGATCTTATGATTGTGATTGTCATCATCATTATGATTATGATTAGTAATATCGTTATGATTATTATCATCATTATCATAATTACTATCATTGTTATCATTACTGCTATTATCATTGTCGATATTATCATTGTTAATTTGATCATCATTATCTTCTTTTTACCTTAATCATTATCATTATCATTATCAATATTACTATCATTATCATAATTACCATCACCAATTCTTAAAATCCAAAACCAATATAAATGATATCTTATCTCAAAACTCTAAGGAATCTGCACCAGTTCCCGGATGTTCTGAACAGAGAGACAAAATCAAAGGCCATGACTAGTGGGAGAGCGGATTATTTTCACTTTATTTTGTATGCTGCTTTGCTTAAGGGTATTCTTGGAAGGTAAGTGATTAGTATGGTTTTTTATTTTCGTTTGAGTAGAATCGGAAAAATGGTCTCAGGAAATGGTTATTTGCGGCTCTGATTAGAAAAAAAGAGGAGAAAAAGTTATGATTTCACAATATATTATTATCTCCTTCTTTCATTGGCAATATTTATATTCATTTTTGTTTTGAGACTTGTTGTAAAGGGTTGATTATCAATGAGCTGTGGAAGGTATGTTGCACAGATCTCATTGCGTTAAGAAGGATTGAAATCTTGCATTGTTGAATTATCCAAACTCATTTATACTTTTTTCCATAAAGGGCGTTTTGCTTTTAATATAAGGATATGTTTCTGTTAACACATCACTGAAAACTAAAATTGATAGTTCTCTTCACATATAATAAATGAAATATGAATATGGTAAAGCATATGCATTAAACTTTATAACATGGCACGCTCATGAACTTTAAAACCTTTAGGTTGATAACTTTATTTTTAGATTTACATGACTTTCAGCCATAAGCATATAAGAATACTCATTCTTTAAAACGTCTATACATTGCAAAAGTATTGAAATAGTCGTTTCACAATCACTTAGTGCGTTAGGAAATGGGAGTGCGTCTGTGTGTCCCTTCGTCAAGGGATTTCACGCACCCTTAGTGAAAGTGTCCCCCGGGTGACCACGCCAACACGACCTGCCACTTGGTTCCAGTTTCCGCACCTGCTCACTCCATGTATCCGAAAGCCTCCGTCCGGAATTTTATATATATATATATATATATATATATATATATATATATATATATATATATATATATATATATATATATACATATACATATATATACGTTTCTGACAGCGTTTTATTTTTATTTTTATTTTTTTCATCTATTCATTTAGTTTCTTGAACTAGTGGGTTCTGTAGACATCACTGTGCCCATTGCAAAGGGTAAGTGTGAAGTGACAAAGGCTATGAAATGAAGATATATTTTTTTCCCTTTTAATTCCATTAAGCAGATTCAGCTCTTTGGCTTTCACTCGCGTGGTGCAAGCAGCTTATTGCACGAGCTGTCTGCGCTTCTGTTCTTCGCCCTAGGTGGACATTGTATAGATGTGCATGTGTGCGTGTGTGTGTGTAAATACATACATATATATATATATATATATATTTATATATATATATATATATATATATATATATATATATATATATGTGTGTATATATAAAATATATATATATATATATATATATATATATATATATATATATATATATATATACATATATATATATACACATATATATACATATCAGCAAATATTCAAACATGTATGCACACACAAGCATATATACCACCTTTGTCTTGGAATATTAAGTGATTATGAGAAGGCAATATTCTGTCTCACACCTCAACACAGTGTTGCCATAACAAGCAATCACGTTCCTTCTGTTGACATGTAATGGCATTATGTGGTAACAAGTCGTCCTTTATGATAACGTCTTTACACAATGAAATGTAGATACACGTTTTGCAGGATATATCCATAATCATTTTTTTTTTATTCTTTTTTTTTCATATTTTTTCTTTCGTTTCTGTTTTCTACATGTGTAAAAGAAGGAGAAAATAAAAACGAATGAAGGATGAGGAGGAAAATCAAGAAGATGAAGAAGAAGAAAAAAGTAGAAGAAAAAGATGAATATGAAGAGATAAAAAGAGGAAGAATAAGATGCATGAGGAGAAGGCAAAAAAAAAAGTAAATCAGAGAACGAAAGTAAACAAATAATATTAACAATAAACAAATAATGAACAAGACGTGAAGGCGGGGAGAAAAAAAAATAACAGAGAAG
>NW_028234405.1:10153590-10156090 GCF_977035675.1 Penaeus japonicus | reverse complement strand
TTTGATCTTTGTGCGCTTCCGCGTGAACAGTGCCTGTCTAACGGGCGTGGTGTTGGGCGTGAGTTGTGATGCTTTTCCGAAGAGGATAGAATAGACATGGGCATCTTTTGACGTCTTTTCCTATAGAGGGATTGAAGGATTTATATTTTTTTTCATCATCATTATTTTCTTTTTTTCTATAAATGACGCGGCATGCATTATATTTGCACATTTCAAAAGTAATGCAGATTACTCAAATGACCATGGACATAATTTCTTTCCTGTTCTTTATTTGTTGTTATCATAGCTATTGCATGTATCATCAAAATTGTTCAGTTTCTTGACGGTCATACCAGGATGTACACCTTACTTATGCACAAATGGACGCTTTGTGTTTCTATGGGGATGACAAACAAAAGCAGTAATCAGTTTATCTTCCAACGCAGATCAAAGACGTTGTGCCTGGAGTAATATTAACAGAAGTGATACATGGGCTTCCTGGTGATAACTTTGAGGTCTGCTTAATTACGTCTCCAACTCTATTCTTGTTTGTGTTCGAGGAATAGCGTATGACTGTGTGTGTGTGTGTGTGTGTGTGTGTGTTTACACATATATAACATCAGTTTGAAGTTCCTCTGTCATCCTGTCTAACATCGCATTCGAAATATTTCGCTACCTTACTATCTTGCCGTACCGGTACGACTTGCTTTTAATTCAAGGCAGCTTGCGAAAAGTTGCCCAATT
Source organism: Penaeus japonicus (assembly GCF_977035675.1). NCBI lineage: Eukaryota > Metazoa > Arthropoda > Malacostraca > Decapoda > Penaeidae > Penaeus > Penaeus japonicus. The sequence goes on along the minus strand of NW_028234405.1, from coordinate 10,155,367 downwards.
TGCTCTCGTGGACGAAATCAGCAACTTCTCGTTCTCGTCCACGTGGAAAGTCATGGCCACTAACTTCGGGAACAAGGAACACTCACCTCTATGAGACGGGGTAAGCACACAATTGCCCCATAAAAGGAATAAAGAGGCATAATGCCGCGTGTTCCTCTTTATGATTCCCTAAACATAGATATCCCCTTTCTGACAGGACCAAAAAAAAAAGAAAAAGGACTTTATTTCCGTGTGTAAGGCTTCCTTAGCAAGACTGGTCGCGGAGATAACTCGAGACTATATAAAGATTATGGTGTAATTCGAAGCCACGCTCGCCTCGTATGAGATACGGTCGAACCTCCTCTTTGTTGGTGGACGTCACTGTCAGGATACCCTTAAGTACCATGAGTATTTGGGGTTCCTCTTGCTCTGTTTAAACCCCCTTTTTTCTGTTCTCTTTTCCCTTGTGTGTGTCTGGGATTTTCTGGTGTCTTTAGACTGATGGTTACATTGGCATTGTTATTATATTTTTTTTATGGTATAAAACTATAATTAATTCCTATACTATCAACATTATCACAGCCACCAAAGTTAAGTCACAATTATTATGATTACATAATATATGCATATTAATGAACCTGATCATGATTTTGTCATACTAAAAGCAGCGGATCCTATCAAATACTTTTATTTTCATTGTCACCGGCTATTTTTTTCTCCCTTCTTTGCAATTCCTATTGAAAAAGATAGATAGATAAATAGAGGGAGAGGGAGAGAGAAAGAGAGAGAGAAAAAGAGAGAGAGAGAGAGAGAGAGAGAGAGAGAAAGAGAGAGAGAGAGAGAGAGAGAGAGAAAGAGAGAGAGAGAAAGAGAGAGAGAGAGAGAGAGAGAGAGAGAGAGAGAGAGAGAGAGAGAGAGAGAGAGAGAGAGATTTCAGCGAATGTTGCAAAGAGTTCTGAAAGAAAAAGAATCAAGAGGCATTCACCACGGTAAGTACAACGGGCGGGGAGTCGCAGAGTAGGTTTCTAGCACTCACTCCTTTTCCTCTTGTGGCGGTGATGTATGTTATGAGGAAAGCCACCAGGAAAAAAAGGAAGAAAAAAGCAACATGAAAGCATAATTAGTGACTCATTAGAAAAAAAAGAAGAAGAGACCGGGAGACCTGAGACGGAAAGGATAAAGGTAGATAAAAGGATAAACGAAGATAATGCTTAAACAATGGATGAGAACTTAACAAGATTGTGAAAAAAGAGCAACAAGGGTATAAATTCTTTAAGTGAGGAAATGTGATAAAGGAAAATTAAAATGCGAAAAGGAAAGAAAACCGCCAGACATGACACGCAGCAAGAAAAAGAAAATAATAAATATTAAAACGTTGATAAAGATGGTGCAGGGACCTAAGACATCAGCGAAAGCAAGACAGAAAGGGGGAGGGGGGGGGGGGTGCTGGAGACAGTCGAGATGAAGATCCTGAGATGATTACTGAGAATATAATCAGAAAGGCTAAAGAACAAGGATGCAGGGAAAAGAGAGGATGCAAGCGAGATTATCAATAGGGTCAAATAAACAAGGACACGAAGAATACTGATAAAGGAGGAGTTACCGTAAGATATGCGAGAGCAAAGGAACTTAGTAGAAGACGGAGAACAAGACATGAGGAAGGAAGAAAATATTAAATGTTGAAATGGTTACGGAGAATATCATTAGAAATACAACAGAGAGGAAGATCAAGGGACGAGGGGATAGAGAGAATAAATAAGATGTCGGGATTAACACGAGGATTAGATAAACAAGAGAG